>NW_010233986.1:53256-75368 GCF_000690775.1 Eurypyga helias | reverse complement strand
TGATTCACAGTACTGGCCAGCCTGAAGTCTACTGCAGATTTGGCTGCAAATTTGGCCCTACAGTGAGAAACGGCATCTAGGTAGTCCTCCTATGTAGCCCATGCTTGCTTCCAATACCCATACACTTTTCCACCTAAGTCATGTTTTAATAATGTCTTACAGTGGCCTGAATCTTTTCTATTAAAGCAGTTCATGTTAGAGAATTGTACCTGAAAGGAGATTGTAGCAAAGTGAGTATTGGCCTCTTCTCCCAAGTAACAAGTGATAGAACAAGATGAAATGACCCCAAGTTGTGCCAGTGAAGGTTTACATTGGATATTAGGAAAAAATTCTTCACTGAAAGGGTTATCAAGCATTGGAACAGGCTACCTAGGTAACCATTCCTGGAGGTGCTTAAATGGCATGTAGATGTGGTGCTTATGGACATGGTTTAGTGGTGGACTTGGCAGTGTTATGTTTCTGGCTGGACTCCATGACCTTAAAGGTCTGTCCCAACCTAAATGATTCATGATTCTATGATTTTATTTAATATATTAGTAGGTATCAAAGTTTCCAAGGGGATGGAATGCAAGCCGAGGGAAAGTTTAAAGTGATGGATTAAAGTATCACCATGATTATCAGAAGTCAAATTCTGCCACATTCACTCATTTTGGTTACTCTTTGCTTTACGAGTGGTCTCATCAGATTAATACAATATTCATGCATAATAACTCACTAGCTGTTCTGAATAAGCATAATGAAATCTAATCCTGGGGGAATGAGTTGCATAAACTGATATTATCCGTGGAATGTTAACAACATCTGGGCTAACAAAAAAGATTCAAGTCTGCGTGGCATGCACTTGAGAGGCATTTATTATTTTAATAAGACAATAATACTAATTAAACTAGACTTGCTCTTTAATATTGCTTTATTTAATAATTTTCCACTCTCTGAACTATTCTGGTTCCTCTCCCCTTTATCCATGTCCAATTAGGAAACACCTCCAATTTTCTTCCAAGCCCAAGTGGCATGCACCTAGAAGAGGTCAAATCAGGAGAAAGTACATTCATCCACAAATCACAGAACAGAAAAAAGAATGGCATTAAAAATTATGATATACACAGTGGTAGTGATTCCTTCTGTGATAATTTTTCCTTGTGATTTAAAATAGTGCCATTCATATTCCAACATCATAATATATAAAAAATAAATTATAGTACCCAGGCAAGCTCTGAATGAAAATATTCCATTTTCACTAGCCAGAGAGAATTAGAGTAGAATTTTTCAAGTGTCCTCTTAGAACTAGTAGAAAAGAGATGCTTGACTTTATTTTAATGTGTCTACAAGTTCTTTTCAAGGACGATATCCATGGTGTAGTGTTTTTCATGACTTTCTGGTACATCCAAGAGATTTGTTGCCACAAAACTGTGTTTTGTAAGTACAGCATTTTTTTCTTTTCTCACACTGGTATTGGAATCAGTACTGTTCTACATCTTTATTGCCAATATGAATAGTGGCATTGAGTACACTCTCATCAGGCTTTCCAATGACACCAAGCTGTGTGGTGCAGTCGACACGCTGGAAGGAAAGGATGACAGCGAGAGGGACCTTGACAGTCTGGAGAGGTGGGCCACTGCCAACCTCATGAAATTCAACAAGGCCAAGTGTAAGGTCCTGCACCTGGGTTGGGGCAATCCCAAACACATGTACAGGCTGGGTGGAGAATGGTTAGAAAGCAGCCCTGAGGAGAAGGACTTGGAGGTGCTGGTTGATGAGAAGCTCAACATGAGCCGGTAGTGTGTGCCTTCAGCCCAGAAAGCCAACCTTATCTTGGGCTTTATCAAAATAAGTGTGACCAGCAGATCAAAGGAGGTGACTCTTCTTCTCTCTGCACCACTCTTATGAGACCCTATCTGTAATACCGCATTCAGTTCTGGGGCCCCCAACCTAAGAAGGACATAGACTTGTTGGAGCAAATCCAGAAGAGGGCCACAAAGATGGCAGGAGCAACTGTCCTGTGTGGACAGGCTGAGAGAGTTGGGGTTGTTCAGCTTGGAGAAGAGAAGGCTCCAGGGACACCTTGCAGGGTTCCAGTAGCTGAAGGGGCCTACAAAAAAGCTGGGGGGAGACTTTTTATAAGGGCCTGTAGTGACAGGACAAAGAGTAAAATTGATTTAAATTGAAATTAAAATTTGTTTGAATTGAAAGTGGGGAGATTTAGATTAGATATCATGAAAAAAATTCTTCACAAAGAGGGTGGTGAGGCACTGGAACAAGTTGCCCAGAGAAGTTGTGGATGCCCCATCCATGGAAGTGTCCAAGTACAGGTTGGTTGAGGCTTTGAGTAACCTGACCTAGTGGAATATGTCCCTGCCCAAGGCAAGGGTGTTGAAACTAGATGGTCTTTAAGAACACTTCCAACCTAAATCATTCTATGATTCTCTCATTGATGTGAGCATTCATTTATCGCGCTACTGTCTCGTTATGACACCCTTCCTGTGAGCTTCAGAATTCAAATTTATCCTAAAGTGAGGGAAAATCATCCTCTTCTGGTATACTCTCTGGGCTATGCATCTTAAACAAGGGCCCATTTTATCTCTCTTTTGATATACTAAGCAATGTCCTGGAGATCTAAAATGCACAGTAAGATGTTCTAGTTGGTTGATTGGCAATTTAACTCCCTTTGTTGTTATCAGTTAGTTGCTTTACTTTGTTTTGAGCCAGAATGAAATAAAATGCAATTAAATATTTGTTTATAACATACTAAGTAGTTTTCACACTTACTGGTGTTTATAACAGATGTAGCTAAAAGCAAAAATATTGCTTTACTTCATTACACGTATAAATATGCCCTTTCTAGCATAAGGATCATCCTTGTATATGAACAACTGATGGACAGCTAGTCTCACTGAAGGTTAAACTCCTCTGTTCTTGGTAACTCACCTGGATGTTTCAGTGCAAAACATGGTCTTAACAGTCTATAACCTGTATATTACAAATATGCAGAATACTCTTAAACAGAACAAATATACATTCTTATTTTCTGGTATTCGACTGACACCAGACACGACTCATTAATTGGTTTCAGATACTGATCCCCAATTTCTTTCTCATCTACAACCAAGTACAGATAAATTTTGTCTTTCCATAGATACTTGATTAGATTAATAATTTACTGTTAGTTTTAGTTATTTACTGGAGTTTAAAACTTAACTTATTTCCGTTATCTTACACCAAATATATAATGAAGAAAGGATCTAATAATTTCTAGTGAAAACACAAGTAATCAACTATTTCAGTTGAAACCATAAAATTTTAATGTTTAGAGTTAATTTCTTCAATAACTTTGAAAATAAGCAACTCTCTTGACTATGGCTTATATCGGCTGCAATTCCAGGGGAGAAAATTTGTCCATATTTCACTCTGCATTGTTGCTCTTTTAGCATTTCTATTGAAGAGCAATTTCCAAAGTCTCGCTGTTGCTGCCTTAGTTACTTCATTTTCTGTGGTGTTTCCCAGTATGGTGACTTACAGTGACTCTCAGTGAGGCTGATTCTGAGAGTGAGATGGTTGGCTTACAGTCCCTGAAATTATTTTCCCTCCTTCTCCCTTTCCAGGCCAACTGTTCTGTTAGCAGAATTCTCTCTCAGCAGGCATCTGCCAGTGTTGTTACTTAAGTGTTTCTGCTGGTGTGTGCTCTCATTGAGCTATTGCCAATAAACTTCATGATACTTCCTGTTTGAATATCTTGGCCTTTTCAATGCCACTGCACAGCAAACTGCCTTATGTCAGACCTGTTGGGTTGGTTGTTTTTTTTTTCTTTCCAGAGAAACTGTAATATTCCAGACTTATGTACAGCAAATGGCAGCAGCTCTGCATGAGTTTCCTGTTGTTCACTCTCTTTTTCTCCATACAGTTTGTAGTCTTTTTTTGTTGATTCTGGGTTTCATGCACCACTTCTGTCTGCCACTTCATCATCAAACATATGGACTTGCATATTTCTCATGTCTCTTTTAAAGAAACAGCACTTCCTTCTTCTGAAGTCTTAAATTTGGAAACTAACAAGAAAGAGTAGTAAAGTTTTCAGTAGGAAGAAAATTAGAATCAAGTGCCCAGACTGTAGACTGTGATACATCTTAGATGACTAATGTGCTGAAGAGCTCTTGAATGCTGTTCTAGTCCTATGCTAAGCTTACCCTGTTTCTCCCGCTTACTGACAACATATGAAGTAAAATCTCAGTCCTTTGTTCCCCACAGCCGGTCCTTACAGAGACTGAGATTTCATTGGGCACTCACCTGACAGAAAAATGCCAAGGTCAAGGTTTCTGATCCCAAGAAGAGTAAACAATATATGATCCTTCCATTTAAGATCCCATATTCTGCTGTTGCTGAGTCTGGCTCTTAGGAATTGACTAGGTCGGTCTGTCTGTTGAAGAGTGCAATTCTACCCATATCGTGTCCTAACTCTGCAGTATCTTGCACAGGAGGATGTGAAAATACTCCAGAATTTTTACTGATTTAGTGCAAGTGATTCTGCATCTCCTCTTAAAATTATTTAAGTAAGCAGTAGGCATCCAAAACTGCAGATATAAGATAAAGTAATATTTTCTAAATAATGTGTTATTCTCACTCTGCAGACTGCGTTATTTTTCTACTGCTTAGATTTTAATGCAGTACAGATATCATTATTATAAACATCTGTATGTGGAGACTATGTTAACCTTCACAAAAACCCTACAGACAACTTTTTTATCTGTAATATGTTTAGTTCTTGATGACTGAGTCCCAAATAACTAGATTTATTGAAATATAAAAGAATTTGTACTTTTTTCATGTAATTGTGTCTGAGAATGACTTGTGCCTAAGCTTGAACTATTTGTTGTGCAAACACACGAACTTGAATGGCATCTAACCTTTCAATTTTTCAAAAACGTTACCAAACTCTTGCATTTATTCATGGTTATAGTCTGCGAGAGCACAGTTTTTACTGTAAATAATAGTATAAAAAATCTTAAAGATAAATGTATCAGTGTTTCAGTTTATATATTTATAATTAGCCTTTTCTCAAGATGGTTAAGAAAAAACAGTTCATACAAACATATGTTAAAACTAAGACCTAGGACCCATCTGCAAAACCACAAAAAGTTAGCTTCTTACACTATGTCAGCTTTGGGTAGAAACACTTAGAACACTATTTGTGTGTGTGTGTAGCAGAGGCAAATATATTCATGTTAGACAAAAATGTTTATCTTATTTCTATCTGAACAAGAAAATTGCTTATTTCAGGTGAGGAGCTGTGTTCACTGAAATATTGCCCAGTCATGATGATAGCAATGTTATTTTTGCTCCTTCAATGTTCTCTCATTCTTTCTCAGTTTATGCCCTAGTATTTTCTCGAGTTCCTGGTATGCCAGTTTTCTGAGTTATATTTACTTTACCTAATAAGGATAATCCTCTTTTTTGTTTTTTTTTTTCCTAACAAATGGAAAGTACTTTTCATGCATGTCTGTTGTTTTATTTCTTATAAATATGGGTTGCCATTTTCTAGTAGCTACACTGATAAAACCTACTCTATAATTTAAAGAAGGAAAAAAAAAAAAAACCAAACCAAACCAAAACCAAACCCACTTAACTTAAGGGTGGTTTTTTTTTAATTCATTTCAGAAATTTACAGTGTTTAAGTTTTGAAAAATAGAAGTTTTTCAGTCTTGGTGATGTTCAAAGATAAAATTTCTATTGACACTTGAAATGTTCAACATCAAGTGGCTTGGTCTTTTGTAAAGTCTGAGCTAGAACTAGATTCATTGGTCCATAAAGTCAAAGATGGATTTTGTGCTAAAGCTTAATTGTATTTTATAGAATCGACTGTAAACCAAGTAGTGTGGTGATGGTACAAATAGAACTGCTTATGCATTGTACTCTCACTGTTTTACATTTAGAAACATGAAAGGGTTATCTTTTTCAGGAAAAATGAGTCTGTTTCTCTTATAACAAGAAATAAAATTAGAATATTGGGTCACTGTTTCAGGTTTTCCCAGGCAGACTTAAAGGGTTTCATTTACATCTCTGACCAGAGTAACTCAAGTGTTGAGGAAATGGTGAAAATTATTCTAAGGTATTTTTTTAATGTTATGATGACTGTTTTTTACAGGACACCAGTGTATTAGCATAGTTTTAAGATAATTCCTGGTGCAGTTGTTCATGTGGGTAATTGCTAGGTCATCACTTTCTCTTAATAATTAAGGTGTTAGATTCAATGTTACTCATACCTTAAGACTAGACCTCAGGATATATACTGTACTTAGGCTTAGGAAATCAAGTCCCCTCTTTTAGGAGCTCTAGCTACAGTCTTTCTGAAACATAAATATAGCTAATTAAAATACCTTCATGGAGAATTCTAAACTCTTCTATCTAGCTTACCTAAAGCTCCCCACTCTGTAATGCTTGCCTGCACAAAAATAACTTTTTCAGATACTCCAGAAAAGCCTTTTGGCAAATGTCTTAATGAATAGATCTCAAGAATGAACTTCTCCAGAGAAAGAGAGAGTGTCACCTGTTATTCCCTGAGAGTTCCTTCATTCCTGAGCATATGGCGCTGTCAAAATCACTTCTGTTAGTGCTAAAGGATGCCAAAACAGACATTATGAAGTCACTGCCAGTGCCATTTCCTGAAGTACTTGCTACTGTGTAGCTTATAACAGGTATTTTTGTTTGGTTTTTGAGTCCTGTTTATGTAGCCCGCTGCAGACACACAAGTGAACACAGTTTAACTGGAGTGGTCATGAATTCATTAGCAGATTGATGTAATGAGTATTGCAACCTTCACTTATTTTTTTAAAGGTATTTCTTTTCTGAATTTTAAATGTCTCAATTTTTATAAATACCCAACATCATACTGTTCATACAGCCTCTGACAGCAGCCAGTTTTTGATTCTCAGTGTTAGAACTTCAGCCTGAGCATTCCAACATTTGATATGAAGAAGAGATATGCACTCAGTAAGGGCCTGATTCCAAAAACTATAAACAAAATTGTGCTGGCTTTGGCTGAGACAGAGTTAATTTTCTTCATAGTAGCTAGTATGGGGTTGTGTTTTGGATTTGTGCTTTAAAGAATGTTGATAATACTGATGTTGTTAGTTGTTGCCAGGTAAAGCTTATAAAACCAAGGATCTTTTCAGTTTCTCATACTGCCCTTGTTCTCTCAGATCTTCTCTACAAGAAACTGTGAGGACACTCAGCCAGGACAACTGAGACAAACTGTCCAAAGGGATATTTCATGCCTTAAGGCATCATTCTCAGTATATAAACTAAAGGGAGTTGGCTGGGGCAGGATCGCTGCCTGGGGACAAGCTATTGATTTCCAGGTGGTGAACAATTGTTGTTTTGTTTGTCACTTGTCTTTGTATATTCCTTTATCAGTAATATTATTATTATTTTTCCTCTCCCTTTGCTGTCTTATTAAACTGTCTCAACCCATGAGGTATTTTTTTCCAATTCTTTCCTTATCGCACCAGAGGCAGAGCAAGCGAGTGGCTTTATGGTGCTTAGATGCTGTCTGGGGCTAAACCATGGCAACCCTTTTTAGCACCCAACCTGGGGAATATAAGGGTTTGAGATAGCAACAGACCAACCAGAAAACCAACCTGTACAATATCAGTTGCCCCTGTGCAAAAGAGAAACTCTTGGAAGGAGAAGTCAGCTCTTTTAGTAAGGGACGAAGAAACTACTTCTAAGGAGGAACAGGAGGAACATATGGAGGAGTCAGAGTCCCCCAAAGTAGTGCCATCATAACAACAGAGGAGGGAAAAGAGGTTCATGCTGCTCAGGGAGGAGGAAGAAGAAGACCTCATAAACAAGGTGGTAATCACCTGATCCTTATCCATGACTAAGATATGAAATATGTGAAAGTATTTCAGCCATTGTCCAGGCAAGCACACTGTCATCTGGCTGCTCCAATGCTGGGATAATGGGGCCAGTATTCTGGAATTAGAGAGTATGGAAGCTGAGTAATTACGATTCATTTATTGGAAAGTGGGCATTGACAAAGAAATCAGAAAACACGAACAAGTCCTCAGCCTGTGGCAGTGACTCCTGTCAGGCCTGAAGGAAAGGTATCCCTTCAAGGAAGATATTGTGTGCCATCCTGGAAAGTGGACCACCATGGAGAAAAGTATCCAGTACCTAAGGGAATTAACAGTGCTGGAGGTGATTTATGATGACCTGAACAACAAGCAGTTATCCAAAGATCCAGATGAAATCAAGTGCATGCTACTTATCTGACAGAAATTTTCATGGAGAGCACCATCATCATATGTTAAGTCCTTTGCAGTAATAACCTGGAAGCATGGAGAGGAAAAAGCAGTGAATGAACTGGCTGGTCAACTTTGGCAGTATGAAGAGAGTCTCTCTTCCTCCTTACAGACCTGTGTCTCGACCATAGAGAAACTGCCAGACATACTCCCAAGAAACTGCCTGAGAAACTGTCCTGGAAGTTCCAGTGATTCAAAGAGGATATGTCCTGCTCCCCACCTGTACAAACCAGTATCTCAGCTATTAAGAGTATCCCAGCTCAAGAAAGAACATGTAGAGGGTACACAATACCGGTCATTCTGTAGTTTTCCCGCATGACCATGGAAAGGACACGAGGAAGTGAGATGAAAAATGTACCTTGACCCTAAAGGCAAGGAAAAACAATCAAAAAAGGGACTTCAGGTATTTCTAAGAAAATTAATTTTCCACTTTAAAGCAGACAGCTCCCCAGACAGAGTAGAATAGCTGATCTTACTTCTTATCCTCTTGAAGAGACTTTCCATAAATATTTACAAGAAGCAAGTATCTAATACTATAACCAGGACTAGGTTAGGTCCTCTACCTCCTCTAACTCCAACCACTCAGAGGAAAAGGACAACCGTGTTTACTGCACTGTATGGATTTGATGGCCTGGCACATCAGACCCACTGGAGTATAAATCTCTAGTGGGCACAGGTGCACAGTGTACCCTCATGCCAGCAAGCTCTAAAGGGGCAGAAACCATCTTTGTTTCTGGAGTGATAGAGGGATCCCAAAAGCTGAGTGTAGTGAAGGCTGAAGTGAGCCTGGGAATGGCTGGCAAAAGCACCCCATTGTGACTGGCCCAGAGACTCCACCTATCCTTTGCATAGGATATTATTATTATTATTACTGATGTTATTATTATTTTTTCCCCTCCTTTTGCTGTCCTTTGTGTTTTTATCTCAACCCACGAGGTTGTGGTATTTGGTTTTGTTTTGGTTGTGGTTTTGTTTGGTTTTCTTTCTTTCCCCCCCCCCATTCTACCCCAGGGGGAAAGGGGGTATGTGGGGGGTGTGGAAGAGAGTGGCTGTGTGGTGCTTAGTTACCAGATGGGGCTAAACCATGACAGAATTTTAACTTCTTTCTCTTTCTAGCAGTTATCTTTGATCAGAGCTCTATAGCAGTGGAACAGAAATTTAGGCACTGTTCCAACTATTTTTTTTTTCCCTCTCCTTTCCTCATGTCTCTATCAAAGGAATATAGCAAATCGTTTATGAAGGTGTCCTTTTTTGTCTGGAATAAGTTACTTTTCTTCCTGGTAGCTGGTATAGTGGTGTTTTTTTAGGATTTATCATGAGAATAATGTGATAACACACTAATATTTGGTTGTTGCTAAGTGGTGCATTTACTAAGTCAAGAACTTCTCAGTTTCGCATGCGCTGAGGTACACAAGAAGCTGGGAGGGAACACAGCAGTGACAGCTGACCCAAACTGACCAAAGGGATATTCCATACCATATGATGTCATGTTCATCACCTTATGGAGGGTTGGTCAGGGGGCCACAACAGTACCTCAGGAACTGGCTGGGCATGAGTCAGCTGGTGTCAGCAATCTTATTGTCAAGAGTCAGGCCACTGAAGAACATCCAAATAACCAGCAGGTGGATCAGTCTGCTAAGGCTGAAGTAGCTGGAGAAGTGGTTGAACCTTTTTTTTTTTTTAAGTTATGATATTTATTATCATCTTTAGTATGATTGTCTTTATTACTATTTTTTATATTATTACCGTTGTTGTTGCTGCTGTTATTATTATTCTTTTCTCTTCCCTTGCTGGCTATTATCTCAAACTAATCTCAACCCATGAGTTTTACCTATTTTTTTTTTTTTCCCAATCCTCCTCCCCATCCCACTGGTAGGCAGGAGGAGTGAGTGAGTGTCTGTGTGGTGCTTAGTTGCTGGATAGGCTTAAACCACAACAGATGGAATAACTATGAAGTGTTGTAAAATACATACATAATAAACCTCACAGCAAGGCAAATGTACTTCTTTTTTTCTTTTTTTTGAAAGTGGTAACATTTGAGACAAGAGAAAAGTTTAATCTTATTTTTACAAATAAGACTAACTGCAGGTATTCCCTCTACCTTCAGGTTTGTGTTGTTTTTTTTTTTTTTTAATATAACAATTGTTTATGATAAGCAACAATGCAGAGTATTATTTTGGTGTCACATGAAAGGTATACCTCATGAAATAAAACATGCAAGTTTGAAAATATACTTCTCCAATACTGACTAAATAAGGATGTTTCTAAACGGATATGTAGCTTAAGATTGACACTGAGACACTTAGAAAAGTATGGCACAATGGGAATATGATTTACTTTGTCTCCTTTAGATACACAATTTCACATGGAAATTGTGAGATTCTTCATTGAAGAATGTTAGAAATGCTGACATTCTTTTTCCTAACAATAAGTTAGCATTACACTTTAAGTAATATCCTGGCAAGAAGCTTTCATGTCAATCCATACTGTATGTGAGAGGTGCAGATGGGACTCAACAGGGGAAATTTAGTAATCAATGACAAGTCAGATACATAACAAAAATCAACTAATTCCTCATGACATAAATTTATTTCCTGCCAGCTCATCTCTGCATTCATCGTGGATTGACTTCATTCATCTCTAAGAGAGCTATCAGTTCAGAAATAAAAAGAAAGTTGTATAAATGATGTGCCTAGTGAAATATAGAGACCATAGGATCAGTTATGTAGGGACAGATAACTTTGACATGTGCATTTAGTTGAATACTATCTGTTTTCACTGCTCTAAGTTGTGTTAAGTGAAGTTTTTTTCTGGTAAAGTCACTTAGGTGTGTGCAAAATATTCATGCAAATCAAACTTCAGGATTGCCATTAAAATACAGGTAACTCAAATCCTTGTAAGAAGGACTCACAGTAGGAAATGAGCCATTTTGTATACAATGGCTTAAATAGTAACAACTTAAAATGGAACACTTAAATGTTTTTGTAGTTACCTGCACAACCAAACTGAAGTTACAAATTCAGACAATGAAGTAAGTTTAATTCATAATAGTAAGATTTTTATTCTGTGTAATTGACGTCACAGGAGTAGAAACTTTAGAAAGGCCACTTTTACAAATTGTGACATGCTATGCTCAAGGACATGGGATCTACGATCAGTTTTTGCTCAGCTACTGATTATCTGAACAATTAGCAGCAAAGGAAAAAATACACCTATATATTTATTTTATATCTTGTCCTGTGAGGTTATTAATGGGGAAATCTGACCGTAAATACTGATGGAAGAAATGCACTTTCATATTTTTTCACTTTGATAATTAAGTTACTGTTCTTAGCAAAACAGTGTAAATATATTTGCATGTGGATAAAAGGAAATGGTTATCTGTACTTCCCAACAAATAAGTGTCAGTCTCTCTTCTAATTAATATTTAGACTTCATGTGGATTCAAGTTCTTTTTGAACATTGTTTCAATGATTTCTCATAATTTTACTATGAGGACATTCCTTATAGTAGGTTTTTTTATGTTTTTTTTATTTTCTAAAATATGTGTTTTGCAAATTTATCTTATCACTTATTTCTTTTAGATAGAAATGTTAATCATATACATTTTCAGATAAGTGATGAACAAATAAAGCTTTATTATTATTTTATCAATAATTTCATAACAAATACATGATTATATTGTAATGTTTTTCAGACTATTAAAAATAGTCCTGTTAATCCTTGTTAAGGGTCTACCTTGAACATAAACACAGATGATCTATGCAAATAATGCCAAAGAAAGAAGTTAAATAAGACCTGTGAAATGCAGTTAACCTGTAAAACATGTTATGCAAAATTAGTTCTCAATGCACTGGGATTCTTGGTCCGATTTAATAAGTGTAAACCTGTCAGACATCCTGCACATGTTAGCAGAGTTCCTTAGACATCATTCAATTCAGCATGTTGATTTTTATTACAAAGATAATTTTGGGAGATTAATATATACTCATAAGTCTAACATATGCGGGATGGGGGGTGGAGGGGAGTGGAGTGGGGAGGGGTGGGAAACAATACCTATTATTGTCAAAGTATTTTAAGGAGATTAAGTGTAAAATACTCTTCTATTTTTTTCTTTTATTCATGTTTGTTGCTTTTAAATTTTCAGCGTATGTAACATCAAGCTGTGGTTGCAAAATCTCATACTGGTACCAGTCTTTCATATCAGATTTTTTCTTACTGAATATTACCAAAATCTAATTATTATTTCTTACTTCCTCTATTCTCTTCCAGTTCCTTCCCACTTTGCATAGTCTGTGTAAAATAATCTCTTAAAGAAAATCATAAAATTAAGAGTTCTTTTGACTATCAGTGGTAACTAATCAGACAAGCTTTCTTTGCCTGCACATTTTCTCATGTTTAAGACCATAGAAACTGTGAGAAAGATTGTCCTCCCACTTATTCAGCTCTCCACCCCCTGTTGGCAAATGGAACTGGTACCATGTTGTTGGCTAGAAATATAATTTAAGGATAATGATGGATCATCCCTGCTCTCCAGTTTTCCACCTGTTCCTTCAAAATGCATGAGAGGAAGATTGCTCATGCTAACTTTTTTTTTTTTTTTTTAATGTAGTACATACTTCATATAGTATAAGACAAGAATTATCTTGGGTAGTCGTAAATTTCCACTCTTGCAGTATATCACACATCAATATCAGGAAGTCTAGATGGGTTTTTTTCTGCAGTTCGTGTACTTACAAGACACCAGAATATGGCTGACAGTTAATAATTTTTTATGAAGATTGGTCAAAGGTCCTTACTGCCTCTAAAATCATTGAGTAGATAATAAAATTTGAAACACACCACAACAAATGTAGAAGTGTCCTTTCTTGTGGATTCTCCAGTTTTATATTTAGCTTGCTTCTTAATTTTCCAGTATCATGTTTAGTTTTTGTTTCTTAATGTGTTTTGGAATAGACTGAGATTGATAGAATGGGATTTAGCTATGCTATTAGGGAAAAGAAACTTTTTCCTGTTTTCATTAAGTCAGTAAAGCTGAGTGTGACTGTGCTCATGCCTAACAAAAATAAGCTTTGAGAAAATTGAACTCTATCAAAGTAATTACTCTTTTTTTTTTTTTTTAGATCTTTTTCTTTTGCCATGATCAGGCTTAACTAAGGTTTGCAGTGAGCAAAAGGGAAGTTAACTGATGAAGATTTCCTCATAGCTCATCAGAAAGTTGCTGCTGATGCATGCTTTGTATCTTCTAGCTACTGATTTTTTATGTGTGTTTATATGTGTGCATCATCTTATTTCTACAGCATGCTGTCAACTTTGTCACTTGAAATGAAAATGAGGCTAGCACCCATATTGTTTAGTCCCATACAAAATAGACTGTCATATTTAGCTTCATGCTGAAGGATGCTGAGAACTGCAGAAAATACATTTTGATTGTTAAATTGTTGAAGAAAGACTCTCTTTCAGATATTATATTATGGAAGCCTCAGGGTAGAGATATAGCAAATAAAAAAAACCCACTAAGGACATTTTATCCTAAATATATGGATGTATTCTTAATATCAGTTTTTGTTATTGGGGTTTTTTTGCAGCAGTGTGGCTTGCTGCAAGTCTGTAAGCTCTTCAGAGTTTGGATTTTATTTCCTATGGCTTTTATATTATAACATCTATAATACTGGCAATTAATGAAAAGTGGTCAGACTAGTAGCAACTGCTCTGGCACCCTGGTTAAATAGCTTTTTGGCAGTTCATCACGAAATATCTCATACACCACTACAGAAATGGTGTTGATTATGCTGATCTCTTCAAAACTACATTAACTGAAAGTGTTTATCTTGTTTTATCTGAAAATAAACAAGCAATCCTTTTCAAACTGTACCTGTTTTAAACCAGATTGCCTAGCACTGCGACTTTTATGAAGACAGCCACATCTTTAATTTTCTACTGGTTGAAACACAGATGTTTATGAGGACAAGACTGAAACCCATCTTGCAGCCAAAAGATCTTTCCCTTGTCAATGAAATACATAATGATATTCAGCAGTGAACATTGTATCATTATATTATAAATGGCCATGTAGCTTTTTTCTGGGTGGTACAAAACTTGCAATTGAGAAAGAATATTTTGATATGGGCATCTGTAGGTGTTTAACCATATCTCGAAATTAAGTACCACTCAGTCGCTCACTCACCTCCCTTCCCCCTCCCACAGTGGAGAAGAGAGCAGAGGAAAAAGACAAGGAAAGCTTGTAAAGTCAAGATAAGAACTATTTAATAATATAAATGAAAAAATATATAGTGATACTAATACTAACAATATTACTAATAATCAGTAGATTTTTATGAAGCCAGCCACATCTTTGATTTTCTACTGGTTGAAACACAGATGTTTATGAGGACAAGACTGAAACCCATCTTGCAGCCAAAAGATCTTTCCCTTGTCAATGAAATACATAATGATATTCAGCAGTGAACATTGTATCATTATATTATAAATGGCCATGTAGCTTTTTTCTGGGTGGTACAAAACTTGCAATTGAGAAAGAATATTTTGATATGGGCATCTGTAGGTGTTTAACCATATCTCGAAATTAAGTACCACTCAGTCGCTCACTCACCTCCCTTCCCCCTCCCACAGTGGAGAAGAGAGCAGAGGAAAAAGACAAGGAAAGCTTGTAAAGTCAAGATAAGAACTATTTAATAATATAAATGAAAAAATATATAGTGATACTAATACTAACAATATTACTAATAATAAGTAATTAAACCAATAGAAAATAGAACATATTATATAATAGCTAACCACACACCGACTGACACACAGCCAGGTCCCAAAGCAGCAAGCAATCTGAGAGCTTGGCCAAAAAAAACCCCACCAAAACACCGACCCCCCAACCCACTAACAAAAGAACCTCCTCCACCACTAACAACCATACCAAGAGCTAAAAAAAGAGTGAATGACCCAACTATCAAGGTAGCCCAAGTCTTAACAATCCCCTGTTCCAGGCCACTTCCCACCTCTGAAACTGCTCATATGCACAGCCAGACTGACTGCTGAGCCTGAGGTACAATGGAATGAGACAACTGTATCCACCATGCTGGGCCAGCCAGCACTGTGTAGAAAAGGAGCTCATTCCTGTTTGAAACCAGCACATTCAACATGTCTTTTAGTAATCACTGTAAATTTCTTTTAAAACTTTTCTTTGAACAACCCAATAAAGTCCTTGATAAGCATTTTGTCCCTGGAAATTTTTCTTTCCGGATTTGATTCCACAAATTCAATGTTTGTATTCCTACAGAGGTTCTAAATATGAGAGCTAGATACTTATTTTTCAAAGCTTAACAACCATGTGTTTGCTTACTTTATGTTCTCCATACGAGATTAAAAGCTGGACTTAGTTTATTGTCTGATACTTCACCATTAGGGTAAAAGGTCTTGTTTTGCTTCAGTGTTTGACAAACATTTCTGAGTGACTCACTTGGAGTATCCTACTCAAAGCTTTGTTTCTTTCTCTGCTTTTACTGACTGGGATGTTGCCAGCATAGGTTTACAAATAAATTGTAAATTCAACCTTTGTGTCAGAAGACAATCTGCAAGAACACAAGCTATTTTCGTCTATGATTTTTCTAACTGAATCTTTGGGTTTTCTAGAGTTTTTCCTGTTTGTAATGCTACTGATACTTCTGCTGCTTTTTGGAATAAAGCAAATTTTCTCTGTTTCTTATGATAATGATTCTCTTTAAATATATTACTTATTACATAATAAGGTCTTTAGCATGTGCTTTAGAGAACTTTCAATGGCATGGTATAACTTACTGGTTTTAATTCTGCAGCATTTGATATCTATTGCAAAACAATGCCACTCATTCTTTTATAAAAGAAAGGTTGGACAGCAGGGCTTGACATCAATTTGTAGAGATCTCCAAAGGTGTTATGCATGTCTTGTGAACTCCTCTTTCATTGTTTCCAAGTTAGCCAAAAATGTCTTACTTTTCTGACATTTGAAGTGGAAGCAAAATGGGAACTATGCTTTTTGTTTTCTTATGTTGTCAGATGACCTCAAATATGTATCATTTAATTTCCAAAAATATTCATCCTTTCCCCCCTCCCCCCCCATTAGAAATGTCACATTGTAATGTGTTGGTCCATGTGTAAAAAGACACTTTTGACAAACTCGAGTCAATTTTTATTATAATGAAACCACTGTAGTTTCTTTTTAGCATTCAACTTGAAGGTTGTGGAATGCAAGTGTGTTATTCTTCACACATTTGTTTTCCTCAATTCTGACTTGCATCCGAATACAAACAAAATGGGAAAAGAAATACATGAAAAATTTAGAAAACCTCATTTCTTATCTCATCAAAACCTTTTTTAATACTAAAAAACCCCCTATCCTATTATAGATACTCATTATTTTGGATACATTCCATTTTTTTAGAGTAAAACAGATATACTACTTTACTTCATTTTATATATGAGTAGGCAACGTCATCCTGGCCACCTTTCCTTACATGATTCTTGATTTTGTTAGAAAATTCTAGTGGGACCTGAGGCAGTATTTTTCTTTCAAAAAACTGTGTTAGCTCCTTCCAACACAGTTATCTTATGTGGCCACTAATTCTGTTTTCCAGTGTGTTTTCTATCAAGTGCCAATTAACATTGTACAGCTTGCTGGATTTCTTCTGGTCTTCTTGAAAAAGAACAAAGGCAGTATGATCTTTACCTTCCCATCCTTTGTTATAAAGAGTTAAACTGAAAATTATGGAGAAACCTCTCATCTTACCAACTTTACCTCCTCGGGATGAGACTGCTCTCAAGAGAGGTGGTCTGTGATGATATTAACTAAAGCAGAACAGGGTAATATTTCACCTTGATGACAGTGTAGAAAGGAACTGATTGGTGACATTTCCTCAACAATTCTGACCTGCTCAGAATTGTTTGAGCTATAGGAGCTTTTCCAATGAAAATATTTTATTTGCTATTTTACATCACACACAAACAGATTGTGAAAATAAATGGAGAGCAAAAAAACCTGAGGTTTCTTAAGAAGTTATATCAATCCAGGTACTACTCACTGCAGTTCAGTGATATCTTTTCCACCATCATAATGTTCTTGAGGATCAAGACTCACACTCAGTGCTGCACTTCCTTCTTCTTGCTCTATGTTTCTTAGAATATTTTTTTTTTTTCAGTTTTCATTGATTATTCATGAAATAATGCTGGTTTTGTACAGGTATTTAATCTACTATATATTCAGTTTATTAATTAACTGTTGTTAAAACAAATAGTTATTTCATTGCTTAGAGTCTACCATGAACATCTTAGAATTTTTAGTGAATACTGATATTCTTCAGAAGGAATTAAATTTTTGTATTCAAAAGGTTCAGTCTTACCACCTTTCAGAACATTATTTCAAAGTAGAACTGCTGAGAAAAATTTTACTTAAAGGTGTTTTGAATTGTGCTAAATTGAATAGCACCCAGGGATTCTTTGTGAAAGGTACTATAGGGTTGTACTGTGGTGTTGCCATAACTCAGCTGGAATTCTCAATATCCTTTGCAAGTCCCATTTAGCTATGAAATTATGATTGCTTTAATGCTAATTTCACCCTTGTTCTTCTTTTTTCTAGTAACAGTCAGACATTTCAGCCTGCATTTGAGTAGAGACTTCAAGCTGCTACGTTTACTTACGTAATAAAGGCAGGTAAATTGTGTGATTTTGTGACCAATGAAGTATATTGTAGAAGTGCCAAAACAAGTTTTAAAATAAAAGAGACAAAAAGACTACTATGCTTCAAAAGCTGTAAGTTTTAATTATGTTTTCATTTTAAAACTATCTGAAATAAAGTGTATATTTGCTTTTTTGAAGCAGATTTATCAGGTAAAAATCATCTGTTCTTAAAAATGTTGCCGTCTGCCTAATGTGTCCATCTGCTGTCTAAAGCATCACAAGTTTTATATTTATGTGTAATTTAGATGTGTGTCTAGACACTTCCTGAATACAATAAGTTGCAGAGAAACACACAAAAATCATTTGCCTTTCAATCATCGCCTTACTTTGTTGGATAAATATACTTCTTGCAGCTTCTCAATGGCCATGTTACATTTTGTTTGTTTGATATCTTGCACAAATGATACTGAAATATAATCATAAAGGACTATCACTATTTCAGTATATATACATATATATGCACATTCAAAAATATACATAGTATACATTGTGGAAAAGAGAAATTTGTAACACTTTTAATTTGAAGGATTTGTTAGTGATTTGATATAAACTCTGGGACATTGCAGACTTTGATAGGAAGATTTTTTTTCTCACATCTCAATAATGATTAAGGATACGAGCAGTGGAACAAAACACTGACATATTTGTTTCAACACAGTGAATAAGATCTCTTTCAGATGAGCTCATAACTTTTTTTTTTAATCCTTGAGTTGTATTCTAACTATGAGCATAAATCTTACAACAAAAATGATTTTCTAAGTCTTGAAAACTAATTGTATTGTTTTTTGAGAAATTAACTGTTGTGACTTTTGGATGGTATCTGACTGGGACGTATCACTTAGTATCCTTCTGTGTAATGTCAGTTCTCATAGTATGTTATCACTGACATGTTTTGGTATATCATATACCAAAATAATTATATTTTTGTAGTTAAGAGCTAAAACTAATATAATGAAAGGTATCTATCCATTGCATACAGACATTGTTAATGTCTGCAGTATGATAGACATCTGGAGCATTACTTTACCTTGGGATTTTACTAATCTCCCATCAATAGTACAAAATGAACCAGCATATTTAAATGACAGACATTATGGCATAAATATTATCTAGACACTCATCTGAAGATCCATTAACAAAGGAAAGGCCATTGTTTCAGTGGTATAAAGACTTGCAGGATGGGAAATTGTTATGTCCAGTATGTGGCCTGTGAAATTCAGCCATAAGACAGCCAATATGTGGACTATACAAATAAGGCACCTTCAGTAATAAACCCCTATTTATTAATCTAATTTATTAATCTTATTTATGCAAGCCCTGTCTTATCAGGAGCAAAAGGTTAATTTCTTGTTAATAGTACAATAGTGAACTAAAACTGAATGAAACAAAGTCTCTTTCACTATTCAATACAGAGTTAAAATATTTCTATTTTCAGCACCTGAATTTCTCTTCCAGTACTAAATGCTTTTGTAAATTCTCATACCAAACATATAGTTTCACTATTTACACCAACATGTGTTTAGAACTTACCTTGAAATTTTTTTGCAAATCTCTATTACACATGGTTTCCTTGCCCTCTGCCCTTCCTGGTTTCTTTTGAAGTGCCTTTACCAGCTGGTTCAGCAACCAGCCCTGTTAGCCTCAGCTGCACTGCTTTGTGGAACCTCTTCTTCAATCTGTGACTGTCAGCAAGATATGCTGCTGAAAGGGATTGTGAAACCTCACTCATTTTGCATGTAAAACCTAAATAGTGGTTCCTACTGCTGAAGAAAAAGTTTTTCATTGCTTTGATTTCAACAATATTTTCTTCTCTGAGGTCTGCTGCATAGTCTGAATTATTACACTGTGCACAAAGCTGAACAAAAGAACTGGGTCAGGATATTATTTGATTGGGGTTTTGGAGTATGTGTGGTGAGGATTTTTAAAAGAAAGGAATTTTCTTTGTTTTCCAGGTTCAGTTTCTGTAAGTATCCAAATTAAGGGATAACTGCAATCACAAGATATTCTAGATCTAAATTCTCATGTGTGATTATAGGTGTCTTGAGTTGTATTTTGGTGTCTTGATGTATTGCATAGAATGATGGAAAACACTTTGGCAACAGAAAATTGTTCATAAGGTTTAACTTAAATGGAATAGTTCACAGGTTTTATCCTCATCTCCAAATGTGTGCCTATCCTGCAACAGCAAAGAGTTTAGTTCACTGGAGTTGTAACTTGACAATCTGACAAAAAAGGTATTGAGAGTTATATAGATGACTAATCTAGAAGACAGTAGCTGTGCTTACTCAATCAGCATTGGCATCTCTGAAAGCATTCCTCACAATTCTCTTTCATCTGACAGAATTTCAATCCTTTTCCTATTGTGATTTCCTGTGAAGATTATAATTGTGAAATATTTGTACAGTGGTTAAACATCGTGATCTTAGTGCAAAAAAACCCTGGTTCCTTGTATTTCATTACCTGCAGCTTTGAGTTGTAGTTCCGTGTCATGAAATGTAGGCACTTTAAACTTGTGTGTTCTGTTCAGTACCTAAATGGGCTCTTTTTAATCTGAGTGATGTGTATAAATTATTTTCACCTGCAAATATGGATTTCTTTCTTTGTTCTATGATTAACCAATGTAGAGTAACATAAATCTTTCCCAAAATACCATTTGGAACCATCATTTGCCTTGGAATCTTACTTTTTTTTCTTCAAAATACCATTTATCCTGTTCTTATGGATGATATGTATCAGGTGTCTCTTTGACTTCTTCCCTTTGAAATCAGTATCAGTAGGGGTGGCAGAATAAGGACCTTCATTATCCAGATTTCACTCCATAGCCTGCTGTCTGATTACAGATAATAGAAGTAAACATCCACTTAATTACTAAATATATTACAACTAAAGCTGTCTGGTAACTATAGCTATAAATAGATTTTACCATATCATTTAATTCGTATTCATGACCTCTTTTGTTTGCTTATAGATGAACATTTGGTTGAATTAAACTTATTTACAAGAATGTTAGTGATATGTACAAATGCTACATATGGGAACGCAATTAAATATTGGCAAGAAATGAGACGAGAAAAGAGCTTTCATAACCACCTAAGTCCATTGCTTTCTCCTCAACCACTTCTATATCTCTTTATGCTGGGAAGTACTATTTCGGAAGTATCTTAAATATCTTTCACACATATCTTTCAAATTGGAAAGGTATCTATAAAGCTGTCATCTCTTTTTTTCTCCTCCTATTCTAATTCTTCTTCCCCTGTCTCCCTTACCCATTCATAGAACCATAGAATCATAGAATAGTTTGGGTTGGAAAGGAACTCAAAGACCATCTAGTTCCAAACCCCCTGCCATGAGCAGGGACACCTTCCACTAGGTCAGGTTGCTCAAAGCCACATCCAGCCTGGCCTTGAACACTTCCAGGGATGAGGCTTCCACAGCTTCTCTAGGCAACTTGTTCCTGTACCTCACCACCCTCCCTGTGAAGAATTTCTTCCTTATATCCAGTATAAACTTCCCCACTTCCAATTTAAAGTAATTGACCCTTGTCCTGTCACTACAGCCCTTGGAAGAAGTCCCCCTCTAGCTTTCTTGTTGTTCATCTTCAGGTACTGGAAGACTGCAGTAAGCTCTCCCCAAAGCCTTCTCTTCTCCAGGCTGAACAAGCCCAATTCTCTCAGCCTTTCTTCATAAGAGAGGTGCTCCAACCAATCAATATCTTTCTTCAGCTGAGGGCCCCAGAGCTGAGCACAGTACTCCAGGTGGGGTCTCACAAGGGCAGAGTAGAGTAGGAGAATCACCTTCCTCAACCTGCTGGCCACACTTTCCACGCTTCTCTGGCTACAGCCCAGGATAAGGTTGGTTTTCTGGGCTGCCAGTGCACACTGCCGGCTCATGTTCAGCTTTTCATCCACCAGTACCCCCAAGTCCTTCTCCTCAGGGCTGGTCTCAAGCCATTCTCCTCCCAGCTTGTACTTGTGCTTGGAATTGCCCCAACCCAGGTGCTGGACCTTGTACTTGACTGTGTTGAACCTCATGAGATTGGCAGAGGCCCACGTCTCCAGCCTGTCCAGGTCCCTCTGGTTCGTATCCCTGCCTGCC
>NW_010233986.1:39385-53126 GCF_000690775.1 Eurypyga helias | reverse complement strand
TCAACCACAACTCTCTGAGTGTGACCATTCAGCCAGTTTCTTATCTACCAATTAGTCCTTCCATCAAATCCATGCTTCTCCAATTTAGAGACAAGGATGTCATGTGGGACAGTGGCAAACAACCATTCCAAGCAACCTTAATAAATTTTATTTTTAACTTCTCAGCACAAAAAAAAGATCTGATTTGAACAAAATGTGTGTTTGCTTTTGTTTTTAAATTCACAATCTAAATATTAAGGGTCATTCTGAATTAAAATGTTTGAGAAAATCCTGTGTTATAAATTAACAAACTGAACAGTACAACCAAATAAAAAAAACCGTACAATGTGTTTACACTCATGATCACAGATGGAATTTCTCAAGAATCCTAGGTCATGAGAATATTGCAACCTTTACACATTTCTGTGGGAATACAAATCCTTTAGGGTTTGTCTACATGGTAAATTTACTGGCATAGTTTTTAGAGTTATAGTTATATTGCTCTAAATCTCCCTTTAGATGTATATTTTAGAATAGGTACCATGAGAGGGTGATATAACTACAGTGGCATGCATACATTTTGGGGTTTTTTTTTGTGGGTTTTTTTTTTTCTTTTTTCCTCTATAAATCATTTTCCTGGGTAAATCTTTGATGTAGCACATAATTTTGTGCAATTGCACAGCTGGGAAAAAAAAACAGAGTCCTAGTTTAATCACCATTGTCTCTGCATGTACTTAAGGGCTACAACTATATTAGTAAATTAAATTACCTGTGAATATTCTTCATAAGTACAGCAAGCTTATCAATGCAAGTATGTTGTTAGAAATCCTACTTGCATCAGCCTGGCTCATGCTAACCACCAATCTTCTCAAACAATTCCCAGCTGCAGTTCAGCAGTTAAAATATCTCTGCGACATCTTTCTGCCTCCAACAGTACCCAAGAAATCCTTATAACTCCATGCAGAGTAACTCCGTGAAGTCCTTTGTGCTACTGTGCTGCTCCACAGTTGAACTGGACAGGCACTTAAAGGATTGTACTATGTATTTCTACCCTAGGTGTGCAGAGTAGCCTCTCATTCTCAAAGCAGGGTAGAGCTGCAGGGGAAAGCAACCTGAGGATAAAGAAAAGCACACTGCAGTTGCTATCTGTCAGGAGATTGGCTGTCAGTAGACTGCATGCAACTCTACATGGATCTCTCTCCTTACTTGTAGGGAGATTACACTTGGACGGGGAATGCCTTCCTCCTCTACCTGGAGCAGAACAGCCACACCAGTGGGAAGCTGAGGCTTTCTGCCTCAGCTTTCTGCTTCCCTCTTGTCTCTTCCTTAAGTCCATGACATCCCTTGAAGCGTAAGCACAGAAAATTGGCATTGTTACCATTTCCTTTGCCTGGAACATAAAGAAGGCTATAAAGATACATTCATTTAAATGGAAGAGGAGACTTGGGTGTTGTGATGAGGTATGATGTGACTGGGTATGCTGGGTAGCAGTGACATGCAGGAGAGGTCAGTGTGATAAACTGGGGAGAGAACAAAGCTTCCTAAAGTCCTTGTAACCCCATGACAGGAAAGCAAACATTTTATAAGAATGCCTGTCTGTCATATAGATAGATGAGAAACAGCACTTAAGACAGTGGTGCAAGCAAAGTCTGACTCAACATCTACAAGCTCCAAGTGTACAGCACAACAGATCGAAACAGTGGGACCTAGAAACTATTCAGCTGAGTATGGGTGATGGGAGCCCAGGGCTCAGACAGAAGGTCTGTATGCGAGAAAATCATAGAATCATAGAATCACTAGGTTGGAAAAGACCTTAGAGATCATCCAGTCCAACCGTATCTGTCCACCACTAAACCATATCTCTCAGCACCTCATCCACCCGTCTCTTAAACACATCCAGGGATGGTGACTCCACCACCTCCCTGGGCAGCCTGTTCCAGTGTGTGATAACCCTTTCACTGAAGAACTTCTTCCTTACATCCAATCTAAACCTCCCCTGGCACAGCTTGAGTCCATTCCCCCTCATCCGATCATCTGTCATTAGGGAGAAGAGACCAACACCCACTTCTCCACAACCTCCTTTCAGGTAGTTGTAGGCAGTGATCAGGTCTCCTCTCAGCCTCCTCTTCTCAAGGCTAAACAAGCCCAGTTCCCTCAGTCGCTCCTCATAAGACATATTCTCCAGACCCTTCTCCAGTTTTGTGGCCCTTCTCTGGACACGCTCCAGGACCTCAATGTCTTTCTTGTAGTGAGGGGCCCACAACTGAACACAGTACTCGAGGTGCGGCCTCACCAGTGCCGAGTACAGGGGGAGAATCACATCCCTGGACCTGCTGGCCACGCTGTTTTTGATACAAGCCAAGATGCCGTTGGCCTTCTTGGCCACCGGGGCACACTGCTGGCTCATGTGGAGGCAGATGGAGACCAGCCATGGGAAAGGGCTAGAACAGCTGGGAAGCAGATCTGATTTACCAGAATGAATGTTGCACCCCATTGCTACCTATCAGATGGTTTGTGTTACAAGCAGAAGGTGTGGCAGTGGAAAAACGAGGTGTGGTTAGAAGTACATGGTCCATATTATGTGACAGGGGATAGAGGGTGTGCACATTATAGAATCTTCAGTTGGTTAATCTGTTTCTTCTGGTGTTTTGGAGTTTTTTTGTTGTTGTTTTTTCTTTGTTGGTTTTTTTTGTAATCAAAGGAATTGAGATACAGAAAGAGAATATGTTGGTGCCATATAGAGTGTGGGAGAGAAGCCAGATCTATTTTAAAAACCTGCCTGGGGGTATGGCTGATGAAATGCTACTGCAATGATCATGAATATTTTGATGGAAAAGCCCTGAACTAGATGGAGGCAGTGAGGTTAGGTGAGATGTATGTGAACTAGAAGACTCAATCCTACTGTGAATCCTCCTTTTGAAACATTTGCCTGCATTCTCATGCAGATGTACAAGGTACTGCAGGTAGAACATGTTTTGCACAGCACTAAGCATGCTGATGTCCAACCTGTCCCTTGAATTATTCTATTTCAAAATCAGCAAACACTACAATGAGATGCTACAGGACCAGAGGTCCTGATCCAAACACAGGTCTTGCAGTTGTTTGAATGGCTGCAAGTTTCAGGCAGAACCAACCACACGATGTGTATTTCTTCCCTGGTAGTCTAACAACAGCCTTCAGGAGGCAGGACTGGAAAAACTTCCAGTTGTAGAAATTCTGCAAAGTTCTGTGACTGCAGAGAGGGAGAAAAAGAGTATGTATTTTCACTGAATTTATCAATATGTTTTAAAAATCCTTGTGTTGCTGGGCGTGTGCAATGTCTTCACACCAGGTTTGCTTGCCCTTGCTGAAATTGTAGGCATGCACAAGTCATGTGTAGATGATCTGTATGATGGTCTTTGTATTATCTGTCTTAATCCTGCCTGCTATGGACTTTCTGACCCCAAATTGCTTGCATGTTGAGGGAAAAGTCACAGGAATGCTCCTTTAACTTTTCTGACAGAGATGTGGGATACCTGAAAAGGTAAGTCCACACATACCAGCAATGGATAGTTTTCACAGTAGCCCTTTCCTATTTGACCATGGCTTCTACATGCACAAGGGAAAATCCTAATTGTCTAAAGTTTACAAATTACAAGATGTTGTAGAAGAGAAGAAAGAGGACAACTTTTGAGATGAGAGTAAGAACAGTAAGTTTAAAGAACTGGTGATTAACAAAGTCATACACTGTGGGAATATTGCCCTCAAAATTTAAGGGCCATTCACATACTGATGAAGCCCTCCTTGTACAAGGTCAGCTTGAAGACGAAACAGCTGGGCATGAGTCCATTCCCACTGTGGTATGCTTTGTGGACAGACCTCGGAATCACCTGCTTTGCAACTGATGGAAGTTGAAACTCTGCAGATACCCTTTACAGACAGTGTGCCTGGACACATTTTGAGTAAGCACTTTATTTATTTCTATCAATCAAAGTGCAGCCTAATGTTAGAAATGAGTTGTGGGCCTTTCCCCCTCAGCAATAACTCTGTAGGCTTTGATTAGCGTTTCTAATCAAAATGCTATTCTGCCCAACTTTGAACAGATGTTTTATGTTCTATGTCTACACACAGCATATGTCAGGTGACGATCTAAGCAGTTAAATGAGATTATGAGGCAAACACTGGAACTCAAAAGTAGTAAGGATTAGTTTTTATTAAAAAAGATAGACATATTATGAAAGGACATCTTTTGAAGTATTAAAAAATAATTTGTTTCTAATGCAGTTTATTCCTGGAAATCAATTCTAGATACCAAGTATATGAACACTTTGTTAATGTGACTCCTTTTTTTTGTTTAGGAAAAAAAAAGAATGATTGATGATTGCTACTGAAAAAGAAATTAACTTTGGTTGTTGCCTTGTAGCTCCCTCTGTTCGATGTGAGATGTCGTCACTGAAATGTTATTGTTCAGAACTGAGAAATATCGGAGATCTACCGCCCAAGGCAGTGAGGAAGTAGAATGAAGGCTATTTAATTGAATCTGCTAACAATAACGTTGACTATTCATGTGAAACAGAGGTGCATAATCAGAGGAACTGGGAGACAGGGAATATATAAAATCTCAGTCCTGGAATGAAATAGAAGCTCCAGACACTTTTTTTTTTCTTTCTTTCTTTAATGGAATATTATTTTTCACTGTACAGAGAAAGTAAGCTAATAGATAGGTATAGTGGAGAAAATTTCTGTTTGAGACTCCTGCAGAAACAAACTCACTTTGGTTCTTTTTCTTTGAAAAGTATAAAGTAATACATTTTAGTGATGTCCAGTATATTCCATCTGTCCTCTAACTAGGGTGGCTGTTCGATACAACCTGTAGGTAACACTGCCCAAACACAGGAAATCCTGCAAGTATAGACAGTGTCCGTCAAGCACCAAACCATGTTTGAAGATTCTTCTTCTAGGGGATGTAGGAGTGATCACACCCATCAATATACAATATATTGTAATGTGAGTAAACTTACGCAGCAAAGGATGCACAGATTCAATTTTGGATTACAAAACAAGCAAAGGCTGAAGAAACATGCTCAGCTCCTGCAAATAAGAAGCATTAAGGGAGTCTGAGGCAGTGTCAGGAGGTATAGCCACCCCTCGAATTCTGACCAATCCTTCTCTTTGCTGGCACACAGGTGTTTTACACACAAGCATTTGACGTTCCCTCTGAAACGGTTTGACGTTCCTAGCTCATGGTGGCTGGTTCTCAGCATTTTCACCCCTGTTCATTTAATGGAAAGGAAGGACACAGCAGCTGAGTGCTGCACCCCAGTGTAATGTGACATGATAAGACTTCTGTGTTTGTGAAGTTTTACCAGACTAGGTTAACCTTCTGTAACCTCCCGGCAACAATGTCTATCAAAGAAAAAGGTAGTCAGTAGTCAGCCATCTTCATGAACAAGCTGGACATTAATATTGTGGTTGTCAAGGAAACAACACAGTATTTAAAACAAGAATGAATCTGTGGAATGTGCAAACAAAATATATTTCACAATTTCAAAGGAACTGATAGAATCCCCAGTTAAAAAAAGGAGACATATTTAGTTAAATCTATGAAAATTGGTATTGTGCAGGATTTATGAAAGTCCCAAATATTGTATTATAAACCACATATGAACTGGAACAGCTTTAGATACCACTTAAAAAATGGAACAAGTCTGTGTTATGATAACATGTAGTGGAAGAAGTATAGCAGTTTTTTAGCAGTCTACAATTTTTGTCTGAAATACAGCAATTGTATTGAAAAGTAGATGATTTTCCCATTGTTAAATATTTGAATTTGATATTCAGTGACCTGGTAGATGTGTAAACAAAGTTCACTCAATCAGAATTAATGTTTCCATGGCAAAAAATCATGAAATTACAGCTTAATGTAATTTTCAAGAAGTTAACATTCTCAATTAAATGAAAGAATATCTAAGAGAAATTATTCTTGGTTCTTAACTAGTAACCTTGGGAATTTCCAACCCAATCCTTCTGGGGAGTGATTACTCTTTACTAATCCACATTATTAAATGTAAGAGATTTTTTCTTTCTCTAGTGAAATTTGACTTCCCCAAATTAAAGCAAGGAGATGTAGTACATCCAATATAACCATTAAGACACTCAAGTGTTTAGCTTTCTGTGCTACAGCTATCAGGACTGAGTTGCTTACTCCTGTATTTTTTGGGTTGCACAAAATTGTCCAGAAATTTGTTTTTAATAAAATCTTGCAGGCCAGAAAAATATCTCTTCTAGTAATAGGAATACTTCACTGAGGCTTGACCTTTTTACTTTAAGAATCTGAAAACAGGAGAAGAAGGAAAAAAAAAAACAAACCTGGAAAGCTTTTGGATTAATAATAACTACATAACAGCAGCAAAATAATAGAGGAAATATTCACAGCTGAGTATAAAAACTTCAGAGAAACTCTGTATTCTTTAACTTGTACTGATAAAGCATGCAGGATCCATTTAAAAACTTTCTGCTGTTTAAATATAAAGCAGGGGACAACAACATCAATTTGTTTCCATCACAGAAATATCACATGATATAATATGTATGATTTAAGTGACAGATCTTAGCAGTCCTTTTCATGAGTGGGGACAGTGTGGGCTCTGCATAAGAATGATTTGCTGAAAGGAAAACAGTAAGTAAAAAAAACCAACCAGCCAACCAACCAAAAAACAACAAACCTCAAAGAAAAACTGAGAAGATACCAGCTGGATACTTTAATACATTTTAGTGTCAGGATAGGTAAAATGAATACTATATTGGTGTAATTCAGAAGCAAGATAAATGGCTATTTTAAAAAAAAAAATATTATCTCAAAATATAACTGTATAAACTTGGACTGTATATCTATTTTGATGTAATTCTATTAAACATTTGAAGTTCTTGATATCATGCCGGATAATTAAATATTTAATCACCTAAGCAATTGCACATAGTGTATGGTATATAGACTTTAAAACTTCATAAACTGTCACCAAAAAATATTTGAAAACAAATTAAGCTATTGCAAAAATATATATTCTCTTCAATCATGAAAAAATCATTGTGTGTATGACTGTGAGAGACTGACCTAGTATTTGAAATGTCACAGAGTGAAGACTTCCCAAAAGTATTTCTCAGATAAAATGAGACTTTGACTATGCTACCCCGCTCTATGTCATTAGAGGATGTTCATGTGTGCTGGGAGAACAAGAAAAACACAGATAATTGCTAAGGGGAGATGTGCCACATACCTCTGGATTACATCTGCCCTGATCTAATAATTTAGGTATGAGTGGGAATGAAACAAAACATCACAATTTTACATCCTTGTAACATGAGTGACCCAGGAAACTGTGCTAACTGGCTCTAGATACAGTGAAATTCAGAGATTAGCCTGAGGTCATTTAACCAGCAAGGCCACTAGTATCTTGTGGGACCATCTAAGTCAGAAAACAACACATTGTGAACAAACCAGCTTCTCAAGAGAGGATATGTTCAGAGCATCAGCAGCCATGCAGAAGGCTAAGCCTAAGATGGAATGGTTACACGTGGCTGGCTGGCCACTTCTGAGGACTCAGGTACCTCAGCCAGCTGCAATGAGTGTACCCTGCCATCCCGTCCATGGAGCTGCTCACGGCTGGACCAGAGACCTTAAACAGTGTGCATGTTCTTTCTACAATCTGTCTATGTGCATGGGTGTGTGTGTTAAATTGCTGTTTACCCACTATACCTCTCCCGCTTAGTAAATAAAGCTTGGATTTAGACAGAATCACTAAGGTTGGAAAAGACCTTTAAGATTATCTAGCCCCACCATCAACTCAACACTACCATACCCACCAGACCATGTCCTCAAGTGCCACATCTACGCGTTCCCTCAACACCTCCAGGGATGGTGACTCCACCACTTCCCTGGGCAGCCTGACCACTCTTTCAGTAAAGAAGTTTTTCCTAATATCTAATCTAAACCTCCCTTGATGCAACTTGAGGCTATTTCCTTTTGTCCTATCACCACTTACCTGGGAGAACAGACCAGCACCCACCTCTCTACAACCTCCTTTCAGGGAGCTGTAAAGAGTGATCAGGACTTCCCTCAGCCTCCCTTTCTATAAGCTAAACAACCCCAGCTCCCTCAGCCACTCCTCATAAGACTTGTAGGCCAGACACTTCACCAGCTTTGCTGTCTTTCTCTGGACATGCTCCAGCATCCCTATGTCCTTCTTGTTGTCAGAGGCCCAAAACTGAACACACTACTCAATACTCAGTACTCAATACTCAGTACTAATTTTATGTTAAAAACTGGTCTTTTTGTACCTACCTCACCCTAAATTCCATCATGAGGTAAAGTTCTAAATGTACATGTTAAAGACATAGTACATCAGAGAATTTTGGGTATATTCTGTCCCCCCTTACAATATGATACGGTTTTCACTGTAGCCAAGTAAAAAAGCCAGAAGAATTTCATATATATAATTACATATAATTTTGGCAGAAATCCTTGAGGGAAGGTTGTTTTTTTTTTTTTAATTTCCTCAACGTTTTCAGTCCTTAAGACTCAGGAGACTCAGGGTCTTTTTATCTACTTACATTTTTAACAAACTCTTTTTTTTTTTTTTTTTACAACTGATACTTGAAAACTCTGGTTGAGAAAAAAATTACAAAATGGATTTTGCTGGTGTCATCTGGAGCCATATGTCATGATCAATCTGTTTTCTCTACAGATATCTGATAGGTTCTGTCCCAGTATTTTAGCTGTTAATTTAAAACATTTTCAAGACAGACATTGAAAGAAAAGAAAACGTTTGCTTTACAATGTTGTAATTAAGTGTTAGTCTCATGAGTTTTATTGGATTGTCTGAATCCATAAACCATTCATTGCCTCTACTATCCGTGCCGCTAATAACATTATGAACCTAAACCTTCTTATCCAGCTTTCCATTTGCTAAAATGTTCCATAATTACTGTTGATTCTCTTAATAATAGCATAGCCTAACTATTAAGCCAAATGAAATTGACAATGGCAGTGAATTTAATCTATATGAAAGAGGAGCTAATAAAGAAAAAAGAACACAAAGGTAAAGAAATTCTCTCATTGTATGTAATCTTTTCAGTGCCAACTGAAAACTATGACTGTGTAGTGAAATAAAACTACACAGTCCAGAATCAGATAAAGATCTCTAGATTAAAAGTACATGGGTGCAAGCAACAGAGCAATAAGCAATAAGAAATGTCCTACAGGGGTCCCACAATATCTGTGAGAGTACAATAACATAATCAGAGTTGGAATTCTGTCCTCTACTGCTCATGTGTTTCCCGTTTTCTCCTGACACAATCTTTGAACCAGTAAGAACAGGTAAAGGAGGCCTTTCTAGACTGTGAAAAAAACCCAAACAAAGAAAGAAACAAACAAAAAATAAAAATGCTCTCTACTGGAACTTTTATAGTCTGCCTGAAAGCTATTTATAAGCAATGCTCTATGATCTAGGTTTTCCCTTTCAAAAACAAAGGGATAAATGTCTGGTTTTGTGTGTGTCTATGCGTGTGTTTATTGGGCCTTTTATTGTTTCCCTTAATTTAATTCCCTGGTTTTATGACTCATTCAATCTCTGTTATTCTTGTAGCATTATAGGTATGTTTAGGATTGAATTATCTGTAAATTTCTTGAACTGCTTTCTCTTTAATAATCTGGAAAAAAAGAGATTATGTGTGCAGTGTTTGTTTGGTTATGGGTTTTTTTCTCTCTTTGGAAGTGCTGCACAGTGCTAAGAATGATTTAACTAGATATGAACATACTACTTGAAAAAATATCTGATATCACATTAGAAATTAAAAGCTACATGAAATGTCAGAAATTAAATGCATGTCTAAAGAATTCCTGGATGTCAATAAGAGAAGTAAGAGTGCAAGTAATGAAATTATTACTCATGTAGTTACATGTGGTTTTGTGTGACTCCAAAAGGTACAAGATATGTACATAAAGAAATAGCAAGATGGTGTGAAAAATTTGTTACTCTTAAAACATACACATTGGGATATTTTCTTGTATAATACCATGTTGCAGTAGTGAGCTTAACTGTTATAGTAAGGTCATGTAGCACTAGAAATTTTGTCTTTTCAACATCAGGTCATGACTAAAGTTATCATCTTGTGATGATGTACAAAATTCATCTTAGAAGACATTACTAATGTAACATCCTGAGGGACCCTGCAGGGACAACAATGCTGAGTATAGAATAAAGAAAGAAAAGAGCTTTATGATGATTTTTAACATAGGCTTAAGAGCTGTATTTATACTTTTGCATCACAAGTTGCTGATTCTTTCTAGATCCCAGCAAGAAAGCCACACATTAGTATTCCAGTAAAGATGATAGTAAGTTATAAAATATTACAACCCTGATGATGGAATCCTGGGATGACACAACATCACACAGACGTCTTTCGTCAGAGAATGGCACACTATGCAAAATTACCATTCATGGTGAGTTTGCCACTATTGCAGTCTACAGAGTTTTTTTAGGATTTTCTTCAAAAGGAAGTTTTTATGAAAACACATTCCTTCCTTTCAGGGTAAAAACAAAGACATACCAGTGGCATTATCACTAATGCAGGTTGAGAGCCAGCTATAGGACATTCCATTACAATTATCTAGCTGAGCTTATCCTACACCAAAGGATATGTGTAGAATAGCACAATCCTTGAGTGCATGTAATATGTGCAGTACAGCACAGCACAGATCTGCACCTACTCAGGCCAACAACGGAACACTAACCCCCCAATATGCGATAGTGTCCCCATCAGGACCAGTACATTTATTAATAATACTTGGGCAATATTTAGTGGCTATTTTACCTTTTTCTTGCCTCACCTCCAAGTAGGAGCTCCGCTTTCAAGCTGATAGCCCCAAAAGCACCACTTAAGCTGTCTGCACAGACAAGACATGTCTGTGTTGTCCTCTGGTTTTAATATGCTAAAAACTAAGGATAAGTATTAGGAGTTGTAGATTCCATGTTAGTTTTGTATGTGTGGATACTTAGACATTGTAAATATTTAGATTTGAGAACTGAATAAATGCTTCCCAGAACTGTGGATAAAGCCCTGGCTGCAGAGGTGGCCAACACTATCCTGGGCAGTAGTCACAGGAGCATCAGGGGAAGGGATTAAGCTTACCTGTCTGCCATTTGTGACACCACACCCAGGTACTCCAGCCAGTTGTCCTCCCTTATCTTCCAGCCACGAATTGTAGGAAGGACACTGATTAGGTGGAATGAGTCCGACAAAGACCACTGCTGTTGCAGGGGGCTGAAGCACATAACCTGTGACAAGAGGTTGAGGGACCAGTCCTGGAGGAGAGTTCAGGGAAACCTAACAGAAGCCTGCAAAACCCTAAAAATTCTAATCAATAAGGTGGATCCTGGATCCTCCCAACAGTAAATGACGGGACGACAATAGACAAGGAATGTGAGTTGAAACAGGAGAAAAAGATGATGGGAAAACCTTTTTCACTTTGAGAGCAGTCAATCAAAGGAACAGGTTTCAGTGCTGAATAACTATGCTTTATAAACAAATTTTGAACAATTTCAAATTTTTGTGCTTCAGGTATAGTTTTATAAACTTTCATTAGTAGCGTACTTTTATTAAAACAGTTAATTTAAAATAAATTAATAATAGCAATCTGAAAAGTAGAATTCTCATAAATCAGCTTAAATGCCTAGAATATTTTATTATGTTTAGCTATGTTAACCTTCATCTTTATATTTTATGGATGTGGGTTCAGTGGTTATGTTTTAAATGTTCTAGATGACTAATCCAGGACAGTGTCTATTTCCCTTTGATATATTTTCTTCATTACATAATGAAGATGATCTTCTGACTCAAAAAAGTCCATACAGGTAAATAACAAAACTTCTCTGAGTTTCCCACATTAAAAAGCAAACCTAGATAAGAGGTAATTTTTAATAGATTTGCTGAAATACCCCAAAATTTGTGAAAAATTAAATTATGTACCATCCTAAAAAATGGTATATTGTCCTCAGCCTGAAGAGAATTCTAACTTGTGTAATATATGCAAGCTAACCTTCTAACATATCTACCTCATGCAGTGGGTCACTGGATGCAGTATCTGAAGAAAGGACTCTTACAAAAGCCTGCATTCAGAATTTCAATACAAGAAGAGAAAACTGTGTAAGGAGGAACAAGCCTTGCCTAGCTTTCTCTTTGCTAAGTTGATTTTCAATGAATTTTGCCTTCTCTTGTGATGTCTTCGCTTGTTCCTGTGAGCACTAAATTCGCTCTGCAGATGCCAGAAGTTATATCCAGTGATAGCAAAAAAAGCTATGAAGACAGAACCAACTCAAAATGTTCTTGAGCTTGATGGCTAATAAACTAATAATGATTCTTCAACTGTCAGTTGTACTAACAATAAAGTCTTGGCTATACGTAAGGTATATTTCTTTTCTGGAATTAAGATTTTAAAGGTAACACAGTCGATAAGTTGCTGAACCACCACTGAGATGATGGGGTCATGAATATATGTAACCTTGCTCCAAAAATTCAGAAAATACACGCTACTCTGGAATCAGGCATAGTTCATGCACAATTCTTAATTTTTTACTTGGAAAAAATCCAATTCATTTTGTTCTCCTAGGACTTCTGGAACAGAAATCTGAGACTTCATGACATTCTTCAGGAAAAAAAATAGTAAAAAATTGGGTGGGGGTGATTGTGACTACTCAAAGCATGTTCTAATCTGAGACTTCATGACATTCTTCAGGGAAAAAAAAAAGTAAAAAATTGGGTGGGGGTGATTGTTTTCATGACTACTCAAAACATGTTCTACTACATAAAGATTCATTTCATCCACTTATTATATGATAAATAGACTCAGATGTGTTTGTATTACTGCTTCTACACTTTGCAGTTGCACTTTTGGTTGACTTATTAATAAATAGTAACATCTGAGAAAAGTTGTATTCTCTAGAAAATGCATATATGTGTGTGTTATAAGCTCTATGCAAGCACTTCTTTCATACTGTATTTTTTAAACTACCTTTAACTCTAGTGAAAATAAGATTTGGGGCAAAACCTTATGCATAAATGTTGTAAGATGGTGTTAAGAATGGTTTTATCAATGATAAATGTTCTTGCTATACCAGGTACATACACTTTCCATGTTTGCAGTAGCCATTTTTTATTTTTTAGATAGTTTCTTTGTGAGTGGTTATGGGGCTGCTATTTTGTTTGAGAGTTTACACAACACTTTATATTTTTTAACAGACAATTTATCTACACAATGGTATTGATAAAGTTAAAAAATTGTTTTCAAAACTATTTCCAAAGACCTCTTCATAGGTTTGTGGTTACATGATATGGTTTCTTAAATTTAACAAAATCTCCTAAATCCCTACTTGCAATGTAGAACAGAGAGTTCTGTGTTTAAGCAAAAATTTCAACAAATACTTCATAAACGTTTCAGGAAATTCTACAGTTTCCAATTTCATTGATAGTTTGTAAGAATCTGCTAGATAGCAGAGCTGCAACGATCTAGTGTGAGCCATAACTGTGGCTAAGCATTGATTTATTTGAAATGCAACAGAAGAGAAACACCTAGTGTTTTGTTGCTAATGTGTCTGCTAATCTCAAGTGTTTGAGTTTATCATCTTGACAAGCGATTTTTTTTTTTTAAATGTTGTTCATTTAATATTTTTAGGTTATGTCCAGGCAAGGTTTTTTATCTGTATTAATTTTTCTGTTCATTGGTTGA
>NW_010233986.1:0-39354 GCF_000690775.1 Eurypyga helias | reverse complement strand
GGGGGGGGGGGGGGGGGGAAGGCAACAAAAATGAAGGGATATGGACTTTTTATCACTATAAATTATTCCCAAAGCAGATATGATATTGTTTTAAGTGATGAAAATAGCTATCTTGTAACTGAAGTTCTCCAGCTTCACCAAAAATCTATCAGATAGTCTGGTTGTGTTTTTATTTTTCTTTTTAAACTCGTACAGAATGGTTACTATTTACATTTTCCACAACAGAGTTTGGGGATAATTTGCTCTTCTTTATCTATTTTAAAGAGGTTTTTCCCAAATTAAAATAATTTTTCCAGGTGAGATTTTATCAGGCCCTAAGTGGGGGAATCATATTTGTACGTAAGCACTTCTTTATCTTCATGCTTCCAAGATTTTTCATCTTGAGTGAGTCTGGAGTTTATGATTCCTGACTAAGTGTGCAACTTTACATTTCCCCATACATACTTTGAGCTACTGTTTTGGACCAGTTCTCCAGCTCTTCCTGTCCTGTCTTTCTGAATTCTGGTTCTGCAACTGGTAAAGGGGATGATATGTTGAGGTGTGGAAGGTTGGCATTTTTAATCAGAAAAGCAGTTTCTGGATGCTAAATGTAATAGAAGAGACCTGCTATAAATTGAGTGCACCCTCAGTAAGTTTGCAGATGAAACAAAGTTGAGGGGGGAGTGTCGATTTTCCTGAGAGTGGTAAGGCTCTACAGAGGGATCTGGACATGCTGGATCAGTGGGCCAAGGCCAACTGTATGAGGTTCAACAAGGCTGAGTGCCAGTTCCTGCACTTGGGTCACAACAACCCCGTGCAATGCTGCCAGCTTGGGAACAAGTGTCTGGAAAACTACCCAGCAGAATAGGACCTGCTGTGCTGGTCATGGGTGACTAAATATGAGCCAGCAGTGTGCTCAGGTGGTTGAGGAAGTCAATGGCATCCTGGAGTGTATCAGGAACAGCATGACCAGCAGGACTAGGGAAGTGATTTTCCCCCTGTACTCAGCATTGATGAAGCCACACCTCAAATACTGTGTTCAGTTTTGGGCCCCTCATTGCAAGAAAGACAAGGAGGTGCTGGAGTGTGTCCAGAAAAGGGCAATGAGGCTGGTGAAGGGTCCTTTGATAACAAGAGTACAAGTCCTTTGAAGAGCAGCTGAGGGAGCTGGGGTTGTCTAACCTGGAGAAGGGAAGACTCAGGGGAGACCTTATCACTCTCTACAGCTACCTGAAAGGAGGTTGCAGAGAGGTGAGGGTTGGTCTCTTCTCCCAAGTGACAAGTGATAGGACAAGAGGAAATGGCTTCAAGTTGAACCAGAGGAGACTTATGTTGGATATTAGGAAAAATTCCTTCACCAGAAGGGTTGTCAAGCATTGGAACAAGCTGCCCAGGGAGGTGTTTGAGTCTTGGAAGTATTTAAAGGCATGTGGATGTGGTGCTTAGGGACATGGTTTAGTGATGGACTTGGCAGTGTTAGGTTAACAGCTGGACTTGGTGATCTTAAAGGTCTTTTCCAACCTAAAAGATGATATGATTCTATGTTTCTAGTCTGTCATTTAATGATTTATAGCCTGAAAGAATAAATTTTCAATAATCTAAGCAGCAGTATATGAGTTCACAGACTAGTCCCAGTTTACTTCTAATATTTCTCATTTGTGAATGCTTCCTAGGTAATGTGAACAACAATTTCACACACAAACTTCTCATGTTCAAATTGGTTTTGGTTTTTGGATGTTTTCAGATTTTGGACATCTAAAAGCTGGAGCATTTTTATTTCTGATCTATATGTAGGTTACAGAAAAAGATTAAACAGGAATATAATGACACTTTATCAGCAATGAATCTTATCCTGGCTTTTATGCTGATTATTTTCTTGTATAAAAAGCTGTGTGATTGTGACAGTGCTCACACACAAATCTGACTTGTAGGTTTTGTTGATTTTACCTTATGTGGTAGTTTATTTGATAAATACTTAACATTTTCTTGCTTGATTGACTATTAGCTTATATATATATATAACTTTATTATGTTAACTTATTAAAAGCATTCATTCTCTGTAGCATCTAATAGTTCTCAGATATTCATTAAAGAATAGAAACAATACAATTTTTGACCTCTTTTGCTTTGCCTAGGGTTGTTTTTGAAATGTTGATATCTAAATACTAGGATTTGCCTTTCTTCAAGAGCTACGGTGACTATTGGGTCTCCAGACCCTGAGAACATCCTAAAGCAGCAGTATTTTTATTTTCATTGAACTTCTGTCACATCCTATTTAGGTGGATAACTGTGATTACTGCCTTTCAGGGAAATTACACAAGTGAGAATCTACTTTATTCTTTGTGCTATTTTCTTGCTAACATTTGTGCATCTGAGTGCTGAATTGAGTGCAGCTGCATCGAAGCTAGAGTGACAAAATTGGATTTCTGGAAGACACAATTACACAGACATAAATAAGTTGTAATGTTTTACTTGAAGAAAATGAAGAAATTTTGAGATACTTACTTGGTTCCAGATGACCAAAGGTTATTTACAATAAACATAAATAATCCAGTGGTTGAAACTAAGGCAAGAAAAGTACTGAATTGTCTGTGTAGTATTTATTTTAAGAAAGGTAAATTTTACAAAGTCTTGAAGCATCTTCTTAAGTACATTGTGAGAATAAACATGAGAAATACGCTACAAGTACTTGGAGGAATACTGCCTTTAAATATATGACCCAGTTACTCTGATAATATGGCGCTACGGTGGACTGGCACAATAGGGAAGTAGTGAAGTAAAACTCAGCCCAGGGTATTTATTTACAAAGTCTTCATGCAAGTGGAATTTATGCATTCACACTCTCTTGCACACAAATTCTGGCTAGGATCACATATGTGCAATATGAAAAGCATGTCAAATCCTCATTTGTTCTTCTTGATTGGAGATGACAAAAGATGTTTCTGGAGAACACTTTTTCAACACTTAGGAGTCATCAGATGTTAGCTTCTGAATCTTGCTCTTTTCTGCTTTCATGAATCTTTGACTAAGTTGCTGCCCATTGTATGTTTTTCCACATTTGTGGGTTCATGATTAGAATATGTTTACATAGTCTGTTCTTTTGAGCCAACAGAAAATGAATGGTGTGTACCATATGTGGCAACCTAATTGCCATCTTTGTTGCATGAGGGTAGTGGTCTTCAGCTGGGAAGTCATCAGTGCTGTGACCTTTTCAGAGTGCAGGCCTTTTCATCTTGACATAAACAACATCTTCCTCAAGTGCTGCTCATGAGAGCAGTGCCTGGGGAACAGTGCCCTTTCCTTCCCAGTGAAGGCCAACTTTTAAATTTTTTTTCTGTTGCTCCTTTTGATCCTTACACACACGTGTTTCATTCATTCTGCATCCATTAAATCCTTTTTATTGCTGTTATATATATTTGTGTGACATAAAATGTGCTATTTACATTACCTGAGGACTTGATGCCATAAAACTTCAAAAGAAACTAGAATTTTATTTCTGCAGTTTCAATTATTGGTATTTGATGGTATGTATTAGCTCATCTTGGGGGCTCATCAATATCTGAGTTTGAATAATGATATACAGGAAGAACACTACTAAGAGTTGGCAGATTTGTGAAGGACAGGAGATCTGTTCAGCTTGAGGCTTCAAATAGAACTTCCTTGAGTCTTCTTGGTGTTTACAGGTACTCTGTGCCAATGAAATAGATTAGCAATGCTCGAAAGAAAGGGGGACCTTAAGAAAGTCATGGACTTGTTAAGAAGGACATGGATCTGTTGGAGCTGGTCCAAAAAAGGGCCACAAAAATGATCAGAGGGATGGATCACCTCTCCTACAAGGAAAGTCTGAGAAAGTCGGGGTTGTTCAAGCTGGACTCTGTAAAGACATTGTTGCAGCCTTTCGATATTTAAAAAAGGCTTCTAAGAAAGATGGGGACACATTTTTTAACAGGCATTTTAACAGGAAGGTTTCCTTTCCTTTCCTTTCCTTTCCTTTCCTTTCCTTTCCTTTCCTTTCCTTTCCTTTCCTTTCCTTTCCTTTCCTTTCCTTTCCTTTCCTTTCCTTTTCTCTCTTTTATTTTTTCTTTTTTTTTCTTTTATTTTCTTTTCTTCTTGTAGGTTTTGGAAATTCAACACAGTTCACCAGTGACAGCAATAGTTATGTTAGAGATTCACAAAACAATGTAATCTCTGTAATTCAATGTGATGTAACTTTATATATATTCATAGGATTAATTATATGTACCACAATAAAGATCAGTGTTTCTGTGCTGATCCCCTCGTTGACAGCCAAAGTGCCATTCAAATAAATCCAAAACCTAAGAGTCGTAATTATTGCCACTCTGCTGAAAAAGAAGGGGTATGGTCTGGCATCTTGGTTTGGGCTGGTTTTTTTCAGGGACTCCTCTCATGGTGACTGCTACATGGTGGCTGCGATGTACTTTCCCACCATCAACACAGCATCTAATCATATTATCCTTGTGGTCAAATTATATAGCAGTTGCGAAGTGAAGAGAGTAAGAAAATTGTCACATGAAGATAAATGTTTAAGCTTTCTTTTAGATGATGTCTCTAGGTCTGAAATAAGCTCTTTCACTGAATTAACCAACTTAACTAATGTATTTGCAGAATCTATTGGAAATTATATACATTAAAACTCTTCACTCTTCTACAAAGCCAACACGGATTTTAACATGTTTTTTATGTACTGCAGACAAAATTATTCTTTACATTCCAGCTTGAATGGAATATAATAAAATGGATGAAAAAACCAAAATCTATGATTGATAAATTGCTCGTGGTGTCTGAGATCACTCATAGACAGCCTACAATACAAATTTACTTAAGATTTTATGTCACATGAAACATTGGGAGCTCTTTTTTGACTAAAAATTTTGAGCAAAACTATACCTTCTTCACTAAAACATGATTATGTTGACCACACACTGATGTGGATATACACTGCTGCATTCAATTAACGAAAATATTGCACATAAGCATTGCTGTTGGAATTCGACTACTATTAATGTTGTTTCTCTGAAGAGCAGGTAACTGATGTGCTGTTGGCTTCCAGGCAGACTCTCGATGCTGACCATATTTATGGCTTTTATGTAAAAAACATGCTATGATTTGGGGCTGTTAGAGATTGGACATATTTTGCTGAGATAATAAGAAATGATTGACACCTTGGTTAAAAGCTGTGCAGTATGGAGAAATGCCCTTGTAAGCAAGCAGGTACTGCTCCTTCAGTGAGTAATTGAGCAGGGACCTAGGATGGTTTTTCTTAGACTCAGAACTGCCATAAAGACTTTGAGCGGACGGTCATGGATATAACTTGGCAAGGAGTTAGGAATTACAGCACTGAACATCAAATCTGGTACCGTAAGACCAATTTTTCAGGGAACGTAGCTTCAAGGGGAACTTGAGAAGTGTTAGAGTGAGCTTCTGAAAAGCAGATTACCTGACAGTAGAACTGTTAAGCTATACTGATCCAGGGAAGAATCAGTAGTAAATCGAGAGTGTGCTAGACTTGTGATTACCACATCAGATAGAAATGAGATGAAGAACTGGGAACACTTGCTTGGAATTTCTTTTTGCTATAAATGACCAGAGGGTCTCAGTTAGGTGCTCTCAGTGCAGAGGCTTGTTGAGTGACAAAGAGATTGGTAGACTTAGAATAGTGTGCATGACATGCCAGTTCCCATCTTATCCTCTACCAGGGTCACTATTCTTTGTCCTCACATGCAGTCCTGCTCTATAAACACTACTTTTGCCTCTTCCCCCCAGATTATTCAGTCTTTCTCCTTTGTAAAAAATTGGCCAGTTCTTTCAAAGAACAGATGAACAAACTAGCATCATACTATCCCTCTGCATCAGTAGCTGGAACAGCTGTTCTGACCCGACCTTTTTGGAATAATTTACTCACAATTCTAATAATAATTAACCAAGCAATATTTTTTTTCTCACAGTTTGTTTTGGGTTTGGGATTTTTTTTGGTATGATTATACATATAATGTAAGCAGCAGTAAGCGGATTTTAACCTAACATTGTGATCAGCTAAATCACAGTATTATCACATTCCAAATGAGATTAAATCTTGAAATCTCTTTTTAAAATATCGACCAGGATGTTATGGATGTGGGCTCAGTTACAAATAAAAAGCACATAAATATAACCTGAGCTGATTAATATCGTTCTTGGTAATACAGCTACCACTGAAGTCTGCTAAGATTTGGAATTTGCAGCCTTTCATCAACGATTTTTCTGAAGCTTCTTTTTTCTCCATGGTCACAATCCATTATGAAGATAATATGAGGGAAGCATATAGGCTTTATTTGCCTAGCAAATTGAATGTGACTTGAAATCTGTCTTATCTAAAATATTTATTACCAATAAACATAGGAAAATAGTGTAAAGGCAACAATTCAATTACTAGTTTTCAAATAATTTATACCTAAGAGGTACCATTGAATTCTACTACTAAAGAGATACTAAACCAGTTACCTTTAAAATCAAAATAAATGTGATTTGTTTATTTGAAAAGCCATGAAGCTTTAATTTTCTACATTCTTTGTTACTTAGAGTAGTCTCAAAGCTTCCTTGAAATAAATAATCAGCACTTTAAAAGTACAACTTTTAACATTTTAATACTTGTAGTCCTTCATAACCATTAAATACAGTAGTTCTCCATCCAAGAGTGATCTGGAACTAACCTTGTGATTCTCTTACTTTCTATATTACAGATCGTGATCAGGCAGTCATCAGCATGATCCTTCAGAATTTAATTACTAGAATGGAATGATTTCATAGAATGATAGAATCACAGAGTGATAGAAGGTTCGGGTTGGAAAGGACCTTAAAGACCATCTAGTCCCAAGCCCCCAGCCATGGGCAGGGACACCTTCCACTAGACCAGGCTGCTCAACACCTCATCCAAACTAGCTTTGTACGCTTCCAGGGATGAGGCATCCACAACCTCTCTGGGCATCCTGTTCCGGTGCCTCACCACCCTCGCCATGAATAATTTCTTCCTTAAATCTAATCTAAATATACCCACTTTCAGTTTAAAGTGGTTGCCCCTTGTCTTATCACTATATGTCCTTGTAACAAGTCCCTCTCCAGCTTCCTTGTGGGTTCCCTCAGGTAGCAGGATGCTGCTGTAAGGTCTCCACAGAGCCTTCTCTTCTCCAGGGTGAGCAAGCCCAACTCTCTCAGCCTGTTCCCCTAAGAGAGGTGCTGCAGGCCTCTGATCACCTTTGTGGCCTCCTCTGGACTCGCTCCAACCAGTCTATATCCTTCTGATGTTGAGGGTTCCACAGCTGGACACAGCACTCCAGGTGGGGTCTCACTGGAGCAGAGTAGAGGGGAAAAAATCCACACCCCCCCCCACCGCAACTGCTGGCCATGCTTCTCTGGATACAGCACAGAATACAGTTGGCTTTCTCAACTGTCAGTGCACACTGCTGACTTAAAGACATGATATTAGCATTTCTTGATGAGTAAGTCCTTGCCAACTAAGTCATCTGTGTATATCTTATATATGAACCTACTGATGTCTGACATAAAATGCACAATCTTACTCTTCTCTTATTAATTTTCGGCACAATTGCCTAACATCCCTAGGAGGGCAAGTTTATATGACACACATAGATTTTTACCAAGAGTATAATATCACAAGTGAAATCCATATTTTTGTGAAGCCCCTTTGATTAAGATGTGCCTAAGTGAATAGCTGAAATTTATGGCTGATCAAAAAACACTTGATTGACTTCATCAGACAAAAGTCTAATGCAAATTATTCCCCAATTTAAGCCAATTCCAAAATATCCTTACTTTGGTTTTAAATAAGAACTCTTAAAAAATGGAATATAATTGTTCAGCAATGTTAAAATAAACATTTGCAAGGGTTTATTTTTAGAATGGCTAGAGCATTACTGATTTTATATTAGACTTGTAACAGCAAAAGAAGATATTAAAATTAAAAGCTAGGATATGAAAAGGGTAAGGTTAGAAATCTAGGGTTTTTTTCTGAGTAACATTGTTTTCTCTGTATACATTTTGTTCACATTTTTTTTTCACATTTTTGTAACTTTTATATGTGCTAATTATATTTTGCTGTCCCATATGTTACATCATCAAGGCCTTCTATGTTTCTCACTTTGCTCCCACAGGCAAGTATGGTGAGGGTGAGCAAGTGTCTGGGAGGTGGCACAGCCAGGACAGCTGATCCCAAATGACGAAGGGATAACCAGGTGACATCATGTTCAGCAATAGAAGTTTGTGAAAGAAAAGGGAGGACATTTGGAGTTACGGCATTTGTCTTCCCAAGTAACTGTTATGCGTGTTAGAGGTTGCTTTCCTGGAGATGGCTGAACACCTGCCTGCCATTGGGAAGTGTTGAATGAATTCCTTGTTTTGCTTTGTTTGCACGCATGGCTTTAACATTACCCATTAAAATGCCTTTATTTAAACCCATTTGTTTTCTCTCTTTTACCCTTTCAATTCTTTTCCCCATCCTATTGGAGGGTACTGGGCAAGGGACTGTGTGGGGCTTAGTTGGCTGCCAGGGCTAAACTACAACCATGACCCAACTCAATTCTAGAGGATGAAAAATGAGTAGTACTTCAGGTTCTTACAAATTTGGAAGGTATTTTCACCACAGTGCTAGCTATTCCTGATTCTTGCAGATTTTGCCATCTCGCTTGGTATCAGATAACCATTTTATTTTTAAATTTTATAATATTTGGGAGATATTTTATCTAGTTTAATGTTTATGCATTATTTTTAGGAAATATAAAATTATCAGCTCCTAAAATTTTTAAAGAAATTTTACAGAGATGTGAACAGTAAGAATAAAGTATTGCTGTAAAACGCTTGCAAATGTGGGTGTGTCTGCAACTGTGGGCACAAACCCCAGTGGCTTGGAATGTGGATAAAACATACTTGTTCTATTTACCACCATTCAATTCCTTCAGAAGTAATTCCAAATAGCTTTCTGAAAATTTGTTTCATTCTTCCAATATCAGCTCTTTAAAAAAAAAAAAAAAAAAAAGCCATAAAAGCAAGCCATAGCAGTTTTTCAAAGCATTTGAAATACTGTTACAGGAATGGAAATTTCCAATAAGAATTTTTAAAAAATAATAGAATATGACCTCATTTACTGTCCCATGGCCATCTGCAAATCTAGAACCTGGGGGGGAAAAATGTAGTAATTTAAAATGTATATCTGATTGCTCTAACAACTCAAGCTTAAACCAACCTCCATATTCTCATGAGTTGGTCGTCTTTGGGATTTATTCTAATTGCTTTTTATCAATACATTTTTATTTCATTTCATTATTCCTGTTATAATTCACAAAGGATATCCCACTCATTAATGAGAATTAGCAAGGCATTATTAAGATCAAATGTCCTTTTTCTTATTTGCCCTTTTGCTCAAGGGCAACTACTACAGATCTTTCTGATATCCTGAGTAGGAGTAAAAGTAATTTATTTCATGGTAAATTATTCTTCAGTGTCAGAATCCCAATGTCATAAGGGGCACCCAGTGACAATCCTGCTCACAGTATTACCAAGAGCATTTAACAATCCTCTTTTACAGAAGGATTTCTTTCCTGAAGGTTGAAATGTTTCATTGCTGGAAGCAGCACTACAGCTGGCATATGAGATGAAGAAGATAACCCTGCTTTCTGTCCTAAAGGCAATTAAATACAGCCCTGAAGGGCACAGGTAACTGAAAGTGGAATTTTATTTTGTATGTACAATTTCTGTTAAAACCAACATGTGTTAATTCTACATTACAAAGAGAAGTACTTGAAATGTAGCTTACTGTGTTAAATTTACCAATGCTTTCAGGTAGCAAAGAAGATTCTGCTGTTTTTTTCACCCTTGCTAGACTATACTGCTTTCATTTGGTCATATTATAAAAAAGTATTTGGAAATAAAATAAAGAAAGAGTCCTTAGTCTTAAATTCAAAATAAAAGAAATTATTTGGATTCAATAAACAGAAGATCATAGTTTCTAGAAACTGTTTTAGTTGATACTAGTGATTTGATACTGCCCAATACCATATGGTTTCTCTTAACAGCTTCCTAAGGAGTTTAACTATGGAGTTTACCTTTTTTGGGTTTTGATTTTTGTGGGATTTATACTTTCAGTCCATCTACTGATTTTCTTAGCAGTTATCTATTACCAGCCCACAATAACCTTCCAAGAGGCTGAATTCACCTGGCTTTCTGCTGTGTGTAGGAACATATGCAATCTGCATACAAGCCCAATAGATTTGTTCCAGACCAACGTAAATGTCACTCTTTCAAGAACTTTGGGCCTTCACTTTTTCTTCACACTGAACATCACAACATCACATTAATTAAGAGCACAACATACTCTGCAGATCTTCTTTATATGTTTTTATTTTCCAATGATCTCTTTTATATGCTTTTATTTTCCTATAATCAGATTTAAGGAGGGCATCACACAGTATTTATTGTTCAATATGACATCATCTAACACACAGTCAGCAATTTTTGAACTTGCACGTATACCTTCCTCTTATGTAGTTCATTGAGCTACATCTTCCATTTTTTTGCCATTACTTCATTTTTAAGATGCACAGTGAATTTCAAAGGATCATAGAATGGTTAGGGTTGGAAGGGACCTTAAAGATCATCTAGTTCCAACCCCCCTGCCATGGGCAGGGACACCTTCCACTAGACCAGGTTGCTCAAAGCCTCATCCAGCCTGGCCTTGAACACTTCCAGGGATGGGGCATCCACAGCTTCTCTGGGCAACCTGTTCCAGTGCCTCACCACCCTCTCCGGGAAGAACTTCTTCCTGATATCTAATCTAATCCTCCCCACTTTCAATTGAAACCCGTTACCCCTTGACCTATCAATGCACCCTTTTGTCAAATGTCCCTTTCCATCTTTAAGTCCCCTTCAGCTAACGGAAGTTCTCCCCGGAGCCTTCTCTTCTCCAGACTGAACAAGCCCAACTCTCTCAGCCTGTCCCCATTGGAGAGGTGCCCCAGCCCCCTAATCATCTTTGTGGCCCTCCTCTGGACTTGCTCCAACATGGTCATGTTGGGGTCCTCAGATCTGGACATTGTACTCCAGATGGGGTCTCCATTGCAGAGGGGAGGAATCACCTCCCTCCACCTGCTGGTCAATTTTTTTTATGCAGACCAGGGTATGGTTGGCTTTCTGGACTGCAAACATACATTACTGGGTCATGTTGAGCTTCTCATCACCCAACTCCCGCAGGCCCTTCTCCTCAGGGCTGCTCTCAATCCACTCTCCACCCTGTCTGTATCTGTGCTTTGGATTGCCCCAACCCGTGTGCAGGACCTTCCACCTGGCATGGTTGAACTTCATGACGTTCACATGGGCCTAAGTCTCAAGCCTGTCAAGGTCCCTCTGGATAGCATCTCTTCCCCCCAGTCTGTCAACCACTGCACACAGGTTGATGTCATCGACAGACTTGCTGAGGGTGTACTCGATCCCACTGGCCGTGTCGCTGACAAAGATGCTGAACAGCACCAGTCCCAGTACTGGTCCTGAGGAATGCCACTCATCAACGGTCTCCCCTTGGACACTGAACCATTGACCACAAGTCTTTGAGTGTGACCATCAGGCGATTCCTTATCCACTAAGTAGCCCACCCATCAAATCCATGTCTCTACAAGTTAGACACAAGGATGTCACACGGGACAGTGTCAAATGCTTTGCACAAATCCAGGTAGATAATATCAATTATTCTTCCCTTATCCACCAATGCTTTAACCCCAACATAGAAGGCCACCAAAGTAATCAGGCATGATTTGCCCTTAGTTTGCAGAGTTTAAGGAGTTCACCTCCTTATATTTCATTATGTGTAGGCTGGTCTTACTGATGAAGGTCTAGGTATGCAGAATTAAACTCTCCAAATGAGTAAATTGAAAACTAGAACATTTGTCTTAAGGCTTTTGAGATGTCCACACAACTGGCTTCTTAAAAGACCTTCTTATCCAAAAGTTGGTATTCTTCGGAAGGAGTGAAATTATGAGTTTTCCTCTAAAAAAGAACTAGGTTCATCATACAATTACCAAATATGGTAGTAGTCTTACAAATTTTAAGGTGTACTTAAAAGAGTAAAGTGCTCATTTTTTTGTGGAATTTTGGTGTGTAAATGGGATGTCTAACTGCTTGAGGCCTCCTTATCATTAAAGGATTTCAAATAATTTTCATACTCTTCAGGGGTTTTTTATTTGTATTTGTGATGGTGAAACTGCACATACAAAGTCTTATTCTGATTTTGGAGGCTTGATACAAAAGGCACACAAGGAGTGAAAGCAAGTGATGCAGAGAAATCATCTGTAGACTCTTCAAGAGTTTGTTGGTTTCTCTAATTACACCTTATCTCAACTGCATCATACTTAGTAAAGAAAAAGATCAAAATGATGATGCAGATGAGATATTGCTCTCTCAGAGGTTCAATAATTTTTCAGTCCAAATAAATCCAGAGTGTCTGGGAAAAGGCAAGGAGAAGAAGTAAATAGTGCTGTCGTAACAAAACAAAATTTTACTAGATAGAAATAAAGTGTTTTCAGTGATGATGAAAGATAGAGAAAGACGACCTTGCAAAGTATCAAGGATGAGGATAGTAGTTTTTTTAATAATACAGCCATCCTGGTCTTCTGTCTTGTTTCCAAGGGTAATGAAAAAAATGACTAGGAGACAAAAACTGAATTTTATTAAAGTTGCTTGTTGTCCTTTTTTATCACCGTTTCCTGGGAGTTTTTCATTGTTGTTCTACCAAGAAACATGTTATTAATTAACTATGTTTCTAGGACACAATGCTTTCTAACAGACATCTGAGAAGTCTGGGCAATCCTACTTAATTCCTGATGCTCTTCTGCAAACTCTCATCAAATGTCATCAAACACTCTCCCTGCCCCAGCATAAGGAGTGTCTCCTGAGGCTGCTCATTTTCTCCACTCCTAAAAATATTTCTTCCTGTCTCAAAATGAGAATGCTGGTGGAATCAACAGAGGCCCATGTCACCCACAACAGACTTCTTATATCCAGGGGTCATATTCCAAAACCTGTTACCCTAGTACACTAAATGTTTTGGAGGAAACTCAAGGGGTGCTCATTCTCCAATCAGGTGAAATATGAACACAGGGTGACAATATCTAAGTGTTACCATCATTTACCATCATCCTTTATGTCTTCTGATCCAATAAACAAAGTGCATCAAATTAAGATAGCAGGCAACAGGTTCAAAACAAGATAGAGGTTGCTTTTCCTATAATGGGATATTTAAAAAGCAGAATTGTATCAACGGGATACTGCAGATGCTAAAATCAGCTGGTCAGATGATATGAGGAGGAATACATCAAGCACTATTAAGTATACAAACATCAACTTTGAATGATCAGTCATGACCCTTTTTTAATTCTATGCTACTTTCTAATAATTACTCCTATTAATACACATTTATGTTTTTGGAGACTACTCTTTCTGTCTCGGCCACTCGGTTGTCAGAAGGGATGATTTCAAATAACCATCTTCCTGCTGCCTGAGAGGGCTGTGGGAGCTTTACATTACCTCTCTTCTACTGTCTCATTGTGGCTGGTAACAACAAAGAAACTGCCGTTGCAGGGACTTTGGAAGTGCTACTAAAGATGTGAGACAGGCCATGAAGATATTCTTAACCTGATTAAGAATTACTCTGCAATAGCCTGGAGTGGAATATGCTTACACTACTTCAACCATGTATCAGACACAGCTAGATCATCATGACAGCATACCTAGGATATTTAAGCTTCTTTCTATTATGTCCAGTTCTGGCTTTTTAGCAGAACCATAGAAAAAGAAGCTACAGAAAAAGTTCTTTTGACTTTATCAGCTGGGAAGGAATGAGACTCAGTGTTTTCAATGAGAATATATGATTTCAGTTCTCAAGATATCTTACCAAGCATCTGTCAGGTCTTGAGAATACCAGTTGTCACAGAGCAGTGAGACATATGGTTCATAAGACAGTGTGTTGATGTGCTGTGAAGAGCATCCTCTTGGGCACAGGAAGTGATGTCTCCCACCCTCACTCAGTGCTGCTGCTAATTGCAGTTACGGCTGGGAAGGAAGGGCACTGGCAGTTACGTCTGCTTAGATGCTTTACATGATGGTACCTTGGGACAGTGTGAAAATGGCGAAAAGTGGAATAACCCTATAATTAAATTAGATGTAGTAGATTATATTCATATTGTCAATAAACTATAAAAATTTCATTTAATAAAGATTTCATGACAATGTGAATAAAATTTATGAGATTTAGACATCAGTATAAAAGGCATAAGAAAACAGACTGTGACAAAAGAAAAGGACACATGCAAAGAAAATTTTCAGAAAAAGTCAAACTTTGTGGTTATGATTTTACCCATTTTCATAGCAAAGGTTCGCTGCTAATACAGATGTTTAACTTCCTTATGAATGCACATGAAGCTAATATATTCTAAATCTCTGACCCAAGGATGCTATTTAGAGCTGTAAGCATCTTTTTACTCTGTGTGTTAAACTTCGTGTATGAGTATTTTCTGCTGTACTGGCACTGAAACATAAGGGTAGTTTCAACAGAGCCTGACTGTTAGACCCACACAGCCTGGCATCTTTCCTATTAAGGTATTCCAGCCCATTTACCAGAAATTTATAAAACAGTGGCAATAAATAAATAAATAGATAGATAGATAGATAGATAGATAGATAGATAGATAGATAGATAGATAGATAGATAGATAGATAGATAGATAGATAGATAGATGTGTGTGTGTATATATATATATCTTCATTCAGTATGTGAGAAAAATTTTGGTTTTCTACCAGTAAGGTTTGTCCAGGTGTGTTGCAATCTGGTAAGATAATATCTGCTCTAATGTTAAGAGGGCCTCTTGAGTCTCTTATCTAAGGATAGTAGCTCATAGCTTTTAAAGGTGTCCTGAGTATAAGAATGTCCAGTATTCAAATGAAAAATATGAAGCAAAATAAACATTGAGTTTCTCTTTTAAAGAAATAATTGCTAATGAATATCTCCATAATAAATGCTTTATAATTTAATGTCACTTAAAAAAACCCACACCAGAATTTGTAATACCTGCTGGTTTATCTCTAACTAATCAGCACAAAAATAGGTCCTTTACATGTGCTATTCAGTGAGCAAATCAAAAAATTGAACTGATCTTGTTTAAAATAACATATATTAAGTCTACTTATTCCTGCATCTGCCTGAGATTACCAGATATATAAAAAAAAATCTGACCTGTTCAGTACAATGTTCTGCATTAGGAGGAGAAAAGGCAACAAAGTTGTACTCAACAATTAAAAGAAAAATTAAAAAAACCCAATCAAACAAACAAAACAAAAACCCCAAACCAAACCCACCATGAATATAGAAAATGGCAAATCATCAATAACTTGATTCTTCACAGATCATTCCATTCTCTGCTTATCTAGCCTGGTGTAATTCTTTGTTGTGCTCAACTGCCTATTTGCATTTCTGCTGCACTGCTCTCTGTGTACCACTTTAGCATAGGTGGATTTCAAATATCTGGCTAAATTTGTGTAAGTAAAGGAAGGATTCAGCTAACTGTTGACACTCCTTTCCTGGTGAGGTTCTGCATGGTGCCTTCAGGAGAAGAGAGGAATTCTTACCAGAGGAGTCTAAAACTTCTTCAACAGATGCTTGTTGCAGGGAGTCAATTCCTCATTCTTCCATTTGTATTATTACCTTCCAATTTCCTGATGGTCATTCTCCTGAACGTAGCTATAAATTGCTTGCTTTCTAGACATGGACTGATTTCTGTTTGATTTTGCTGCTTGACAGAGATGTATAGCTTTTCTCTAGATTATCTTGTGCTGTAATCTCTTAAGTAGTTTTGGATCTCCAGTTTTGGTCACTGTCTGATCTCTTATAATGGGTTCTCTCAAAGTTCAAAGACACATTGCACATAGGGGCTCAAAGGATTTGTACTCAGAAATTTCATATGCACTATAAGGGAATGTATGCCATCTCCCCACTATTTTAGTAATATTCAATTTGTAGCCATCAGCATCATCTTAAGTCTTGTCCTTCAGACTCAGTGGGAAGTTAGTTGGAAAACAGTTGCCCGGTTTCTTTATGCAAAAACACCAAGTCAAAACGCAATGTTTGCTTCACTGAAGAAAGGCCTTTATTTCTGCTAGGTATAACTTGATCCTGAATCACACCTAAGACTTTCAGCACCCTGAAGGCTGTTGGACGTTAGTAGCTGTACAGGGAAACTGTGGACAGCACATAATCTATCTAGTGGAAAGTGCTTAAGACAACATTTGACTTTCCCATGATAAAGAGATTATCATAATATAGTGCACAAATACTGCACTGAGAAACACATTAATAATTTCATTTTACAAGTCACAGAAAACAATTTTCATTTTGTACATGTTTAGCATCAGCAGCATTAAATAACTTCTGTGTTTTCCACAGAGAAGTTTAGTGCCCAGCAATCTTTGGAAATGAATGTGAACCCTTTCTGTTTCTCTCTATCCATACTTGGTGTTTGTCTCAAGTCAGTATAGACTACCTTCACATTGGGTCTTACAACTCCTTAACAGAAGAGATTTACTTTATGAGCACTGTTAAAAATATCTGGCTGCCTCTTTCTCACAGTTTGGTTGTTCTCCAGAGCTGTTTATGCAGAGTTGTTGTTTCCGTCAGATGAAATATACAGACACGTTACCTTGTCTGAGAGGAACAGTAAGCATCAAGGATTTAATGAGAAGAAATATCAGTTTGCAACATGTGAAGTTTCACATTTCCCAACACTACTAATTACATCATCACCTTAACAGCAGCTTCTAATAATAGTTATTACTAAAATGTGTATTGCTGTTTATCTTCTTTAAAGAGAAGTCATCCAATAGACTGCACAGCTCTTTTATCTTGGCCATTGCCTTAAATTGATTCAGAGCCTATTCCAGATGAATCAATGGCAATAATCCAATTTACTTCAAGAGTGGGAATGTTAAAACTCTAGTGACAGGACAAATGTCCTCATAAATATAGGATGATAAGTGTTGATATTTGTGTTTTAAAACTGTGATCTGGGGAATTTTTAATTTTTCTTCTTTTTTCAGCTTGAAATTAGGTATGACATGAAACCTAAAAACAAAAATAAGTGGGCAGGTGTCAAGAAAATTGAAATTTATTGCACTGAAAAGATTCCATGTTATGCTTAATATTAATTACCTATTCAGAACCCTTTCTTAAATTATACCTGATACATATATATATATTGTTTCTGAGAGGGAAAAGATGTAGCACCTAATGAGAGGGCAGCAATATATGGTAAATGAAAAATAGAAACCATTTTGTGGAAGCATATGAAAGAAAGAAAACTTGTTGTGCTTATGAAGGTTTGTTATATACATATGAGTATGTATATACATACATGTATGTTTAGCAAAATAGGTAGTAAATTTAGGAAGTGACTAAAGAAACAAATGCAACCAAGTGTGGCCAGCAGGTTGAGGGACGTGGTTCTCCCTCTCTACTCTGCTCTTGTGAGATCTCACCTGGAGTACTGTGTCCCGCCCTGGAATCCTCAACATCAGAAGGATATAGACTGGTTGGAGCGAGTCCAGAGAAGGCCACGAAGATGATCAGAGGGCTGGAAAACCTCTGCTATGATAAAAGACTGAGAGAATTTGGTTTGTTCAGCCTGGAGCAGAGAAGGCTCTGGGGAGACCTTATTGCAGCCTTCCAGTGCCTGAAGGGGCTACAAGAAAGCTGGGGGGGGGCTTTTTACAAGGGCCTGTAGTGATAGGAAAAGGGGTAACAGGTTTAAATTGAAAGTGGGGAGGTTTAGATTGGACGTCAGGAAGAAGTTCTTCCCAGAGAGGGTGGTGAGGGACTGGAACAGGTTGCCCAGAGAAGCTGTGGATGCCCCATCCCTGGAAGTGTTCAAGGCCAGGCTGGATGAGGCTTTGAGCAACCTGGTCTAGTGGAAGGTGTCCCTGCCCATGGCAGGGGGGGTGGAACTAGAGGGTCTTTAAGGTCCCTTCCAACCCTAACCATTCTATGATTCCATGATTCTGTAAGTGCAGCATAGTGTTTCCAGGATACTTCGAAGATAGCAAAGGTTCATGAAGAGAGTGGTTCATAGCAAGTGGCATGAGTGTTCAACAAAGAGCCTGAATGAAGTAATCTGTGCTGAAAACTCTCAAAATATTATTAGTAGGAAGGAATAGAAAATTATGGATGTTAAACACATTGAGGAAGAACAACAACATCTAAGACTAACTTACTGATAAGCATGATTTGCAAAAATACCCATTTCACAGTTTAATTAACTAGAAAAGCAGAGAAGTAATGGTATAGCAAATATAAAGTCTTATTTAAACCTACTGTTATGATGTCTAAGAGAAGTCACAAACAACTGCAAATTTAGCAGGGGAAGAAACTGGGTATATCAAGGGAGAGGGTTACACTGGAATGTGACCTAAAACATCTAAGGCATGGCAGTATATAGAACTCTGCTTGAGTGGGATGGAGAGAAGATGTAAATGAAGATTTGGGGTCTTGCTGAAAAAATATGGCAAGAGCTACTGAAGTAAGACTGAGGTAACAGGAAAATCACTGGAGCACAAAACCATGAAAGCCCAAGGAAGCAATAGATAAGACCTAAATAATTTACAGTGTTTGAAAACACTTGAGTGATCATAGGGGGAGGAGAGCAGAGAGAACATCTGTGGGTATAGCCAGCTGAGTTTACTAGTGAACTCTAAGTAAGTAATTCTAAAGAATTTGAGAGGTGAAAACAACAGACTACTTCTTTACCCTGACATAGAAAATTAGAGTGAAGAATGTAAATCAAGAGCTTGGATGAAAACTGTCAAGTATACACAGACCAGGACTGTAATAAAATTCTGAATTCAGTTAGCAGTCAATCATGTTTGGAAAGCCCTTAAACCCAGAAATTCTGCACTAGATGCAGAATAAAAGAATGTAATTTCCCATGCAATTGTTTGCCCTCTGCTCCTTTCCTGAAGTACCAACAGAACTGCACCAAACTGCTCAATGCCTCTCAGTGATCACTTCATATCACAGCTCTTCCTTCTTCACCCTACAGAAATCTTGGTAAATAACCAGTTGTGTCCTGGTAACTTGTTCATCTTGAGTGAATATTAGTTATTATGTTCTAATGTCTTACAGTGCACAGATTGCAAACTACAGAAGGCTGTTACACACAAATTAAAAAAAAGTAAGGGTTTGCAATATCCATGTTTCCTAACTCTTCCTAAATGAGTATCTATCATGTCATACAGACCAATGTCTTTCAGCATAACAGTCATTGTAAAGCTCTGCTTCTGGCAGTTTCTTCCATATTTGCAATAATTGCATAACAGGGATTTCACATCTCATGGGACATAATGTGAATTTTCTTTTAAAAATTCATGTAGAATGTATTGATACAGGCATGTCAGCTATAACACACAAAAGCATGGGAAGGATTAGAAACCTAGTAACATTTCAGGTGTACCCTTGAGAATGAGAGAAACTGAAGCTACCACACTGATACAGAAGCCTATTGCCATAGCAATGTCTGTAGCTCCTTCATAAAAAGAATAGAGTTCATCTATTAGTTATGCCAAAGATTAAGGAGCATGTCAAGCTTGCCCACACTGTGTAATACTGCGCTTCCTACCATCTTAGAGTACATACCACAACTACATAGACTGAACTGGGATTTCAGGGAGTTCATTAGAAATTATTAATCCTGTTGGAAAATAAACAAAATGAGACAATGTCTTGAAAGTAATGAAGTATCTATGTTAATTTTCTTTCCACAAACTGTTTACTACTGTATTTTAACTGCTCTTGTCTAATACTGAAGGACAGCATAAATATACAAAATATACTCATTTTCATATAAGTAGCTCAGTAGGATAGAATGCATATACTCTGTTGTTTATCTACCGTTCAAAATATTAACCAATTAAATATAGTTGGAGACATCGACATTTAGGGAAAACAAGGTTCAGTTTCTAAAAATAGCCAAGAAAATAGTTATATTTAAGTTAACCAACCCTTTTGGAAAGAAGCAGGAATTTCTTTAGGGGCAGTGATTTTGTTTTTAGTCTTTTGCCATTTTTTTTTCCCCTGAAACTAAATCCTACAATGGTTCAGGTTTAGAAAGAAATGTAAGCAGTTGGACTGATAAGAAACTCATACTAATCACACATAATTACTATTTTAGGTGCATGGACAGAATAGTGAAGGTAAACTTCTTGAAATATTTTGTAAGAACGAAGTGGAAAAAAAACAATTTTGGACATACAATTACAATAACAAATTGTTATCAAGGAGGATGGAGTTTATATGACACAGATTTTCATGGGAATCCAAAGCAAGATTTAAGTCTTCTGGTTTGGCAGAACACAAACCTGCTTAAAGTACCAAAGGAAATAAACTGAGTATATGAAAGTTTTTATATTACACTTAGGACTTATTTCTATATAAATGTTCTTAATGATGAATATTTACTATGATTCAAGTTGTCTGTTATATTCCAACTATTTTAATGAAGACTGCTTAGATATGCAAAGGCTTGCAGTTTTGGATACTAAGGATTTGGTTTTGTGCCAGATAGTACAGCTAGTATGTATTATATAGAGTATCTAGTATATAGTACATTTGTGTCAGATAGTAGAAAGAGATTCTAGAGATTGTATCTTCAGTTTTCTGCTTCGTTAACAGCTACACCATTTTTTTAAAAAATTATCATTATGTATCATAGGCAAGGACTCTCTGTTTTAAAGGAAGAGGGGGTGGGGAAGATCAAATAGGGTGGAGGACACAAGGACCCCTGTTTTAGAAAAGCCCTGGTCTATTTGATGAAGGCGTACCCAAATGTGGACTTAGAGACTCACCTTCTACCTTGTCATCTCTGGAACATCTGTTAAAAACTGGTTATTAGAAAGTCTGAGATGTGAGAGGAAGGAGCAGCCTCCTACAGAATAAATGAGGGAAATGTCAAATAGCCTTTCATTGCTAAGAGTTTACTGGAATTCGGATGAGATTGTGTTGAAGTCTGGTCAGCTTTGGCCCATGTCCTGTGTCAGGCTGAAGTGCTTGAAATAGCCCTGGGGTTTCCTATGACAAATATACTGTGCACAGTCCATGTGGCTGAATGGCATGTATTTACAGCCTGTGGCTGAATAGTAATGATGTCCTTGCCTAGGCATGGTTAGTACAACCTACACTAAACTGTACGTTAGTTGCAATCTCTGTGTAGAATATATTTTGCTCACAAGTTGTGTAACAGCATTACAGCAGGTTTCTGCTGGCTAATGGATCACTTAAGTGAAGCGACTGGGAAGATTGCAGCTGAATTCCCATTTGACAAGTGTCTTAATCATAAACTGTAATAAAAATTGTCACTTCCTCCTATGATGCCTATGCTTGGAGAATGGTGGCCTTGTCACATCAAGGTTAAATTACGTAGGTAAGCAACAAAATAATTAATGGTGACTTACCAACACCCACCATAAATATCATTACCACTTGTGGTCCCACAGTGACTATAGCAGTGTAGGATTTTTTCATAGCATTAAAATTCAGTCTACATTGTACTGTGAATAAACTCATGTCAAATGTATCAATAGTGTCTAATACACAGGGTGGCTTTTTAAGGTGTTGTCTAAGATTTAGTGGAGATATTAATGTTACAGTTGTTAAGTGGTTATGGAACCAGATAAATTGCAGTGCAACTCAAAGAGGGGAAAGTAAGAAACTCACATGAAACATTCAACATCAAATCAAAAGAAAGACAGGTTTTGCAAGCTGTCTTGAAATTATTGTAGAATTTAACAGTATTAAGCAACCTGGGTTTTTAATTGTATAGCTTAATGGGATTTGAATTGTCATTGTTGATAAATCTTAATTGTTTGAATTTGCATATATGATTATGTAAATATGCTGAGAAAACCAAAATCATATCAGTTTGTAAAATGACATATGACAAGTCAAAGGTCTTGACATGAAAATTTTCTCATGTTATTGTAAAACCCTTTCGTCTTTCTTATTTTCCACGTATAGCCATTGCTTTATTCAAGGTTTGCTTATGACAGACCTTGCGGAGGATAACTGCCTACCCCTAATATAATGTCAGCTATGAAAATGTCGTATGAGACTATTGCTGTTTCTCTAGAAGTTAGATATTACAGCTAGTTTTCACTGATGCAACATCTCTGGAGACTTGCCACTTTATGTTGTGCCTAAGACTGCATTTAATTTATTTGTTTCCTAATTTCATGAACCTATCTGAAAATTAAAAGATACTCAAACAAAGATGAGCCAACAAAGGAGAGTTACATGACTTTGGGCACTATGTAGAGTAATGAGGGCTTTGGAAAACTATGTAAGATGTTAAAAAATGTAGCTCAGATTTTTTTTTTTTTTTTTTTTTTACCTAAATGCTAAATACTGGTGTGGTTAGCAAATCTCTGTAAGATTCTAAAAAAATCACAAGACAAGTCCACAATAACTATTGAAACAGAGATGCCTCACAAATAAATATGAATGTGCCGTGCTACTTCTTGAAAAAAGAAGTATCTTCTATCACTATTTGACATTTACTTCTGCAAGTTTATTCATTCTCTGTCATTCAGAGGGGATCTTGTAGCTATCTCCACCATGCAGCAGAAGGCTGTCTGACAGAGCAACAGCAAAACATGCAAGACTCATAAATTTTTATTTATTTGAAGTGATTTCAAAGAATGTGGTAATTCAAATATTCCATATAGATGACAGGAAAGAAATAATTCTGCGAAAACTTGTATGCTTCCAGAATGGTCTTGGTAACTTTTAAGGACCAGATGAATAATAGTAGATCTTCTTGACACTACTTTGTCATTTTGTTTTATGTAGATTCAAGGAACAGATACATTTATTCTTGGAGGTTAATCCTAATCCCAAGTATTAAGTTTCTTACCCAAGTACATGACATTTTTTTGAAGTAAAACATTGCCTTGAAACATCTCTTAAACTGTAGGGTGGTTTTCTGCTTAGTGTCAGTCAATTCTTATTTCACTTAAAATACCTCTTCATTTTTAATGCTAGGTGTAATCTGATAAGAAATGGAAGAGAATATTATATTAATAAATCAGAGACTGCATACCCCTTAATCTAGAAAAGTGTATTAAAAAAACCCAACAACTACCTTACAAAATGCCATCTAAAACGTCTCATAAAAATAATTAGAAGTTATTTGGTCATCTGTTATTATCACAGTCTTTTAAAACTAGAATTGAAAGTGTTTCTTTGTACATACAGAATTTGTACTCTGGAAGGACAAATTTAGGAAGCTGACCAACCTTGGAATATTGTGATCCTCCAGAATTATAGACTAACAGTCCTGTGGTCCTGGAAAGATCGGAGTAAATCCCTGAAAAGCAAGGCAAAGCCTGAAGATATTTTTGTCTGAAAGCTGAACAACAAATAGGGGAATAAAGGAAGAAATGCTGTAACCTTCTCTTTTCTAGCCCTGAAGACACTCCTGCCATGAATCTCCAGCCATGCAATTCTTTTCCTACCAACTGTCAGCCTGACCTTTGATTGCACAAAGGCTGTGTTTGTGATGGCACCATTGGGAATATATTGCTTTAGCTATTAAACGTGTGGAATTCTGAGCTGATTTTTTTTTTCCCCTCACAATTCTTTCTGGTAAAATACAGGGTTCAGATTAGGGCAAATATTAATAAACTTGAGTGGAGCTTAATATAATAGGTCCTGACTGAAATACTTCTGAACTCATTAACTTTTGCTGTAAAATTACTGTTTGCGGTACTTGTGTTTATCTGAAATTCTTAACTCTGTTGTTAGTTGAAAGGGCTGGTTTAAGATTTTCTGTGGGTATATGATGCCCTAAATGGACCATGAAAGTTCTGTTAGTTCCTAATGGTGTTACTGTTACAGATATGAGCAGTGGTCTACATTTTGTAATATTCAACTTTTCCAGGGTTCTTTCTCCCAGATCCTCTGGCAGAAGTGATTTTTTTTTTTTCCTACATTCCTCCTTCACTACATTTGTGTGAGGAGTTGGAGGGAATTGAGATGAAAATGCTGAGACAAACTAAGATGGCACAGGTCATGACCTCTTTGTGTCTATGCACAGAAGAAGAGATATGTAAAGCATCCAGGTGCTAAGGTCAATGTTCTTTTTAACGTAATTTTTACTTTTTTAGGGATTTTACTTAAAGGTATGAATAGCATTCCTAATTTAATGGAAAACTAAATTATGTGGTCTTGTTTTGACTTATAATAATGAAGAGGGAATGTTTATTTCAGAAATACCATTAATACCTAACCAGTTGTTATGTTCACCTATAGTTTGTGAACATACTTACTTTATATGAGCAGTATTTTTTCTTGCATTATTAAAATCCCAAATTAATATTGACATTAACTAACCATTTCTTCACAAAGCTTGTGCCTGTTAAAAATTGTTATGTGCCACACAATAATTGGGATCACATGTAGACACAAGGATATAATCATGTTTTGGCTGTCTTTATTGCTTGTTAGTTTTTAAAGTTTTAGTGGAAGTCAGTGCTCTAAAAGACGTTTGCCCTTTTAAGTGATTGCGTTTGACTTGCTTACCACCAGAATTTTTTAAAGGTAAATGAAAATATTTCTACTTGTGACTGATTCAAATAGGGTACTGTGTAAACAACCATTTCTCATAATACCTTGAATTTGCTTTGAGGTTCCATACGCTCTGCTTCATTCCCTAACATAATATTTGTATATACATGCTTCCCACATTACTGTGTCCATTGCATATCTGTAAAAATACGTCTTTTCACTTGTTAGTGACATTTTGAATTTATTTTAATTTATTCTGTAGATTGTTTAATGTTTTCAAGAAACAAAATTATGATGCATAGTGGTTTTATACTGCCTACAGTGGTTTGGTTTGGTTTGGTTAGGTTTTTAATTCTGCTACTCTCTTAAGCTGGTCCAGTGCTAGTGTCTTAAAGCAGGGTCCTCAAGCCTTTTCAGTTCTTCTCAGCTCTGCTACTTGCAGATTCTTTTAGGTTCCTTATGCTTTTCCAATTCCAGAATAACATGGTCATGATGAAAGTCTTCTTTGCAAGGCCTTGTTTTGCTTTGCTATACTACTTAACAGGAGTCAACTCAGTACAGTGTTAAAAGATTTTAAGTTAATTTTCTGTAGTCACAGTCTGTTCCTGTTTTTTGGGGGGTGTGATTTGGTCCGACAGATGGACATTTATGGTACCTAATGTGTGCTCTTTGGGGTCCTGATTTATCATAGTAACTCATTGAAACCACTGAAGTTAAACAGGCTAACACTGTAGTGACATAGTGATAAATTAGAGTTTTATTGTACTTGTGCAGAGCAGTCCAGACTCCAGAGATAATAAAGTGTGTTGTTCTCAGAATTTGCGGATCAATCTAAAGTCTTGTTTTGTAAGCTTTAACGTTCTCAGCTTGATTGATTAGTTATATTGATATTTTTTTGAGGTTATAAAATAATTCAGTCTCAACAGTATAAAGAACCTATTTTTTTTAGTTGCTTTTTGTTAAGTATAGATTTCTATATAACACTGCCACAGCTGTTTTATTGTGCATCTGTATGCAGCCAGAACATCTGGGGATCTCGCTTAGAATTAAGAGAAGGTAGAGAAAGAATGAGTTACGTTACTGTTTCTTACTTGAGGATAATTTTTAACTCCACCACAAATGAAAGAATACAAAATTCCTGAGAACACTGAGAATCAGAGTTGTTAATCTAGCTGTAATGGGTCTGGCTGAGATAGACTTAATTATCCACATTGCAACCCTCAGAGTCCTGTGCTTTGTATTGGTAGCTGATACAGGTGTTGATAACACACCAGTGTTTTGGCTACTGCTGAGCAGTGTTTCCACAGCATCAAGGCTGTCTCCCCAGCCTGCCCCCTCACCATCAGGCTGGGGGTTGGCAAGATCTTGGGAAGCGACATTGCCAGGGCACCTGATCCAAACTGACCAAAGGGATATTCCATACCATATGATGACTGCTCAGTAATAAAAGTTAAGAGAAAGGAGCGTGAGGAGATTCAATTTTACAACACGTGTCTTCCGGACTCACAGCTAAGTGTACCTGAAGGCCTACTTCCTGGTGATGGAAGAATAAATCATCATTTTGCTTTGTTCTCAAGTGTGGCCTTTGCTTTTGCTTTGTTAAACTGCCTTCATCTTGACCCATGAGTTTTTTTCATCTTATTTTCTCCCATCCCTGTCCTGCTGAGAAGGGGAGTGACAGAGGGGCTTGGTGGTCACCTGGGCTGGAGTCAAAGTCAATGCATCACACTTACACAAAGTATTTAACATCAGGTTAAACCTAACATGTCTGGGGTTTTGGCAAAGGACGAACAGCACAGATTACTTCAGTATGTGAGGCAGTATCACTGATAACTGATAAATCTGTTTAGATTACAGCTGTAGTGAGTGTAATTTATGTCATTAATAGTAAAAATAACAGTAAAAATATAGTATTTATGATGGACTTATGATGGATTTATAAATATGTGCCTCAATCTGTGAAGAAGTAAGTGCACATAGAAAATTAACCTCACAAATTTAAAGAGAAGAAAAAAAAGTTTTCTTTTAGCACAAGCCAAAATCAACAGGGTAGCTATAAGCAGTTTACCATATACTAGAATATATCTGCAAAGAAAAAAATGGTGTTATAATAGAACTTGGCATGCCTGTGCTGGTCTCATTGAGTGAGCATAGATAATAGCAGTAGTGTCATTACAGAGAAGACTCAGAGGGATGTTAGTACACCCATATATCTAGGCCTCTTACTTCTTTGCCCCATGCTGTGATCTGATGCCACAGCAGAACTCAAACCACACGCTGATATTCCTATCAGAACTGTACCCATCCTTGTATTACAAGATTACTTTTTAAAAACATTGTATGACCTAAGCGTCTTGATGCAAGAAAATAATTTGCTGACATTCCTGGATGAGTGGGAGGAAAGAGTCTGTGGTGGTAGTCTACTATCATACCTAGTTTTCAGTTTGCATAATGTAGGGTACAGCACTTTGTTATGCCTCTTAGAACATCCAAGGTTGTCCTGTATTTACAGACATGAAGAGAGCTAGACTTCTAGACACCAGTCCTTCCTGAAATGCAGGAAAGGTGAAGACATAAAAGTTTGTCTCCTTATTAGGGTATTCCTCATCATACTGCTAACCACAGCATGAAATAAATGCTGTCAACAGTCATTTTACTTCTTTGCATTGATGAGTTTTTCATACAACTGGAAAAAGAGAGATGGAGGTATAGGTCTGTGGTTCTGCTGCATTTGTCAGCTTAGATTGCCTTTAAAGTACAGAATGATACACGTAAAAAGTGCAAGCTATCCTGTATGTTTGTGAGAAAATGTAAAGGGTGCAAAGACATATACCTACGGGTAATTTTTCTATATCTAGAACAATAACATTTTATGTGAAGAAGATGAAAAATGAGCAAGCTCCTATAAATGATTCACCTAAAAACAACAAAGAAAATTAAAACCCTCACAAACAGCAGTTGTTTAACTGTGTTAAACTGTTTAACTGTGTTAAACAACTCAGAACTGACTGTCATGAAGGGAAAGTATTCCACATCCTTAATATACTGAGTTTCAATTGATTTTTATTTAAGGTTGTGATGATTCAACATTTAAGATGGTTAATATGACCTTTTCAAAATTATATTTGCAGGAAGTTGGGGAAGATTTGAATAATATTATGTGATGTTTTCTGGGTTCTGATTTCTTCCCTAACAAATATATTGTCTGGGGATTTGGTCATTCAATATGAGTGGGCTTCCTTAAGACTTCATTGTATGCAGAAATAAGAAGGATGTTTCTAGCAGTGCAAAGGTGGACTAAAAAGATTTTCTGAGCCCCTATCTTATTCTACACTCATTGTCGTACTTTTTTATGTAACAGATTATGACTACTTTTTAATAGGTAGTGTCAGCATGAGCTCTCCTCCTACTCCTTCTTTATTCCTTAAATTTCAGGGGTCTTGGTTAAACCTGGATCTGGAATAAGACAGAGTTTTGCAGCATTTCTCATAGACCTTGTCAGGATCTAGTTACCGTTCTCGTCTAAAGCAAAAACCTATTAAAAAAAAAAAAAAGCTGTTGTTCTTGTACTTTTCAATGCCTTATTTCTACCTTTTTTTTTTTTTTTTCTTTTTGTCATTCCTGGGTTTATTTTGGATTTTGCACAGTTTTCTGTTTAAAACAGAGGGTTATGCAATCATGTTGTGTCTGCATATGCTGTAGTTGAAGACTGCTGAATCATGTCGGGTGGTCTTCTCTTTGTAGTGCACACAAAATAATGAACCCACAAACCTCCAGATCTCTGTCTGCAATTCCCTTGGCACTATCAGTCTCTTTCCTAAAAAGGAATAGATTTTTTCAGGAAAATGTAGCAGCTTGTGCATCTGCCATAGCACAGTTGTTAATGTAAATAGGAGTGATTAATATTCTTAACACCTTAGATAGCAAACTGAGACTTTTTTTTTCTCCACAAGAAAAATACTCTTAATATACCATTCTTTTAACTGTACTGTAAATAGCAGGAGTTACAAGCCTCAGTGTTGGCTAGGTGTGCAATTGCATTAAGTAGCAATGGGAAAAAGTTCTGCTCAGATTAAAGTTTTTCCTCTTATATGATGCTAGAGATATTTCTCTTTCTTTATTTACAGAAAGAATTTTGCAAATAATAACCAGTACTTGGATGGTGAATGATTTTCAGTTTGGCTACTGAATAGTTTCCCTGATTCAGCATTAAGTAAAAATGCTGAATACTGCACAGTTTTGTTGTTTCGATCCACTATACATCACCTTTCCCACCAGTGCCTTAGGGATGATATGAATGATATATAAACATATGGTTTGAAAACATTCTCCTTTGATGTTGAAGAAAGGACTCAGTGCAGGACCTGTGAATGCAACATTTTTTCCCTCTGAACTTACAGTTTGAGCAGTTCTTCGTCTTAAGCATGAGGTCACACTTCTGCTTCTGCTTTTCTGCTTGCAACAGATGCAGAACTGAAACATAGACGTGAAATTAATTTGCTAGATTGAAGTATTATTGCCATATAGTATGCTTTTAGCCAAACAGGCTATCCAGGGTACAAGTGGAAAACCGGACTGGTGGATGAAAAGCTGAACATGAGCCGGCAGTGTGCGCTGGCAGCCCAGAAAGCCAACCGTACCCTGGGCTGTATCCAGAGAAGTGTGGCCAGCAGGTCAAGGGAGGGGATTCTCCCCCTCTACACTGCTCTTGTGAGACCCCACCTGGAGTACTACGTCCAGCTCTGGAACCCACAATATCAGAAGAATATTGACCGGTTGGAGCGAGTCCAGAGGAGGCCACGAAGATGCTCCGAGGGCTGGAGCACCTCTGCTATGGGGACAGGCTGAGAGAGTTGGGCTTGTTCAGCCTGGAGAAGAGAAGGCTCCGGGGAGAGCTTACTGCAGCCTTCCAGTACCTGAAGGGGCTACAAGGAAGCTGGGGGGAACTTTTTACAAGGGCCTGTAGCGACAGGACAAGGGGTAACGGGTTTAAATTGAAAGCGGGGAGGTTTAGATTAGCTGTCAGGAAGAAGTTCTTCCCAGAGAGGGTGGTGAGGCACTGGAACAGGTTGGCCAGAGAAGCTGTGGATGCCCCATCCCTGGAAGTGTTCAAGGCCAGGCTGGATGAGGCTTTGAGCAACCTGGTCTAGTGGAAGGTGTCCCTGCCCATGGCAGGGGGGGTGGAACTAGATGATCTTTAAGGTCCTTTCTAACCCAAAACATTCTATGATTCTGTGATTCAAAATGGTGAATCTAATGAAGCAATGGAGACATCTGACTTATGGTGTGTTACTTGGGGAATAATAGCAAAGGTGCTAAGTTACTTAACTCTAGGGCTAATACTGAACTTGCAAGAAATTGTTGATGTTTTAAGTGCTTCCAAACTTCCATTTCTTACCAAATCAAAAAAACTTTCCATTTGTTCATGTCATATTTTTATTGAGAAGCTAACTCATCTAAATGTACCCCAAAGAGAATGATGTTTCAGCAGTTTCTGACAAAATCTGATTTCACTATAGGCCATCAAATATTGAAACCACCATGAGTGCTAGCTGCTCTCTATGATCTGCTGTTACCTATATCCCTTAAAAGAACCCAGTATTCTCCTGGTTATGTAATCCATTGTTATTACTTTTGCTGACCCTGTGCATTTATTTATGCTGAAATAAATACAAACAGGACGTACAAAGTCTCTGTGAAACATTAGGATAACATTACTATAGTTGCTCAGATATCTCTTTTTGGTTATATTACCCTATGAGTTACATAGTGTTTACACTCTCTGAAGTAATTGTTTTCTATGTAACTTTCAGAAAGACTCATAATAGGGCATTACCTCACCAAACACCAAACCCTATTCTAGTAATTTTTCATGTTACGTTTTTCATGGACAGCGATTCTGAATTGTTTGACACAATTTCTTCTTTTTTCTCTCTCTCTCTCTTTTTTTTTGGGGGGAGGGGGGGAAAGGGGAGTCAAGGGAGGTGGGTTTCTTTAGCAATTGGGGTTACAGAAAAAAAAAAGGATTAGCTGAAAAGTAATGGCTAGGAGTAACAATTGAAATCATGCATGTGGGAAAATGCAAGCAGAAGTGTTTTTTATCCCCAGCAAAGTAGTGTTGCAGGGTTAGGTTTTTTCCTTTTTCCCAAGTCAAGGTTCAGGTGTATGAGAAAAACAGTGATAACCTTTGAAAAAGGTTTGCTTTATCAACCAAAAATTACTGGAAAATGTGCTTTGCAGTAACTATGTTGCAAAAAAATAAACCAAACCAACCAACCAACCAAAAAAAAGGTAAGTTAAATATCAAGAAGAAGAAAAAAATGATAAAATATATTTGCAAATAGTTCAGTGAAAATAAGAAGCTAATATCTTTTACTGATATCTATAATCTTTTTAATATCTCAGCTGATAAATATTTAGCTAAGTCACTTTTTATTACAAAATTATTTATAGAGGAATAATTTAAGAGATTACTTGCAAATTCATTACATTTTTACTGGGTTTAGAAATATTTTTTAAAATTTTTTATTATGTACACAATATATTTAAAATTATAAGAATTACTTTAGAGAAAAAATTGTTATTAAGTTAATGTGATCAGTGAAATAAGAAATAGTTAATAAAAAATAGCAAATATCTTATTGCTGAAAAATCAACCTAGGTTTAAAACGTAGTGTAAAAATGCACTTAAAATTACAAAGGGAAAGAAAGTCTACTTGCAAATAGTTTATAAACAGAGGAAAAGATTCAGTTCTTTAAATATTCACAGCTTTGAGTGTATTTCAATAAGTATGCTAGTGTATGGTTTATGAATATATCTGCTCTGTAAGAATTCCAAATCTAGTATGATGGTGTGCATGCTACGCTGGGACTTCCACTGAAGCCATCTAGCATCCTCTGGGACAAGCTTGTCTTAACCACCTTCTTTCTTTCTGTTCAATGAAATGCGTTTTTATGTGTAATGCCATAAATGAACTTGACTTGTTTAGGATTGTTCATATGACACATCCTAATGATGTCCCTGTTTTATTTTGAAGTTGATAGAAAAGCATCATTATCTAGAAATTCATAAAAGGTAAAAGAGCTTTCAGATTTCTTTTTTTTAATCTTTTAAAACAAGGTATTGAAAGAAAATATAAACATGGAATATTTGTTTTTATGGTATTATATGCAAAATGGCTTCTTATTCTGTAAGAAACAGTCTTACAACATGGGCATGTTATTCTTGATGTGCAGTATCTACATCTATATGTAAAATTCCTTGGAAATTCAATAAACACACTGAAGGCACAAGGAAAAAATTGAAAGTTTCAGAAGAAATGGGAATTATACACACTACTGAGCACAATAAATCAACAATATGGAAATTGTCCAGTATAAAAATAAACTCTTTTTCAAATGCCCTGAATGCAAATAGGCTATATAATATATAATGGAGAGATAATTGGATTGCACTACAATCCAGTTTAAAAAAATAAATCATGTAAATTCCTAGAGTGATATTATCCATTCCCCTTTAGTCTTGGAAATGTTTATACACCTGGAATTCTAAGAATCAGCTGAAAGAAACAACAACAGCCTCAACAACATAATGTAAAAGAAATCTCCCTTCTATTTTCACTTTTTAACAACTTTTGTTTTTGAAGGAAGTCAGAGGACATTCATAGCCTATAGAGGGAGGAAGTATATAAGGACAGGGTAAACATACAACGATGCATCCTCAGGATTTTCCAAGCTGCAAAGATTAAAGGTTTAGAGATTACAGGAATTATAAATATCTTTGTGTTTACACATACAAATATTAGTGGTTTTTACTGTGCACTCTTGTTCCATAAATTTATCTAATTGACTAATGAACTCGCAGCATCTTGCAGCAAAGAATTCCTCAGTTTAATTACAATGTGCCAGGAAAACTACCTCCATCAGACTGTTTTGAACCTGTCACATCCTAGCTTTAATTGATGTTGTCATTCCCTGTACTGGAGGAGAGTGAAATATGCTTTCTAATTGCCTTTTCCATACTGCTCATGATTTTACAAATCTCTATCCTCTTCTTCTTTCCATTCTCATTTTTCTCTCTTTCAAGATTTGGAAACAAATAAATGAAGAATAAATAAATTCAAGGCCAGGCTGGATGAGGCTTTGAGCAACCTGGTCTAGTGGCAGGTGATCCTCACCGTAGCAAGGGGGTTGGAACTAGATGGTCTTTAAGGTCCCTTCCAAACCAAACCAGTCTGTGATTCTATGAACCCACAACACCTATGTACAGAAGCAATGTTTGATACAGAATTAATTCTAGACCTTTGATTATCCTTGACACCCTTCTCTGAACCATTCCCAGTATTATTTTCTTTATGATGAGAAAAGACAAGAATACTATATGGTCTTCAAGATGGGAGTAGGACAGGGATATATGCAATGGCAAAATAATGATCTTTTTTCTCCTTAATAAAGTGACTGACATAACAACAAGGAGACAGGGTAAACTACTTTGAAGTTCATTATGTCTTCCAAGGAACTTCCTGTGCTTGGTGTTAAATGAGCCTATCACACTGAGTTGCTAATTATGAATTTTTTGTAGGAGTGGAAACTTGTCCAATTACTCACTATATAGTGACATTTACTGTTGTTCTTACTGAAAACTTGGGTTTTGTTAATTTCAAACACAAAATGAGTTGCCTAAATGGTAGCTCTGCAAGTTTCCCAGTCTAGCAGTTTATTCTCAGAGCAATATTTATTTATAATTTCACGTGATGAAGATATTTCTTACTCTCAAGTGTAGCCAGTGGCAGCAGGGCCAGTCACACTTGCAACTAGTTGGTACAGAAAGGTTTCAAAAGAGAGATGCTAAATATCAGGTGACTTCATGGTTTCAGGAACAGCTGAATATGCTAAGGTGATTTCTTTGATAATTCCCTATGATCCCTCTCAAAATGTTAGTCCATCTCCTCTGAAAGTTTTGTGTTAAAAGCTGTGGTTTGTCAAAAACAGCAAGTTTGGCAGCTTTGAAGCTGGGCTACTTTTTGCTTACATAAGAATATGTAACCTTACCCCCTCAGAGAAGGTGCACAGTTATCTCGCAGTTGTGCAGCAGTTCAGTGTAAGCAAAATACTATCTGTGACTACAGCCATAGGTCATGTGGAGGCATAGCTCTGTTTGAATGACACATTATACTGTATTAGACAAAAAAGAAAATGTCATATCATCTAAGTATATAAAACATGCACAAGGGGCAAAGAAGATACATCAAACTTCTCTGTTACCTAGATTCCTGACTTCTTAGCTGTGCCAGATTTGATGTGGCTTAGAATAACTCAGTAATGAGCTTTCTTATGCACACATTCACACAGACACAAACCAGTGACAACCCACAGTACTCATATTTTCTGTTACTAGGCACACTCAGGCTCAGGAAGCCTTTTATTGTAGAAATACAGCTTTGCTGCTCTTCTACTCTTCTACCTTTTTTTTTTTCTTTCCTCCTGGTGACAGAAAATAAACTGACTTTTCATCTAGCATTTATCAAATTATATATTCTTTTAGTTGGTACATGATTTTTTCTGATGCTTAGATTTCCAGATTTATTTGTATTTAATCATATTTAAATCCTTTAAGCCTGCTGCATCAATTAGGATTAATCTCTTTGCTCTGCCTTATAAAACCATGTCCAAAGATGAACAGTTCTTAGGAGAATCTGCAACAGACTGGTTCCAGGGACAATTATTCAGTACATCCATCATTTATGTCTGACTCACTGTCGGTATCTCAAGGGGCACTGACTGATGCATTGAAAACTGAAGTCACCAGCTTCACGGTTTTGGTATCTGTACATTTTGTCCTTAAATCATAACTAAGTATTTCATTCCCTTGCTGCTCATGACTTATTATAGTCTTGTTCTTGTTCACATCTCAATAAGGTTGTTTTCTGATTGTAGTTTAAGTTGTAAAAGTTATTATTTTTTCCTACTTATGGAGTCTTTCTGCAGGCTTCCTAACCTAATAATCTGAAGGCAGCCATATCTTCTGTGTTGATACATTATTTCTAATCTAATAATGTCATTGTTTGTACATAGTAACAGATGGTGTGGCCTTTCTCACCTAAAATTTAACATTTATTTAGGTTTGTTTTCAACAGAGTTTTATTACTTTGTTTCTGCAAGACAGAGGACACTTTTGAATGTTTGTTTTAGAGCTGCAAAGGGAATCTTATTAAGCTGGAACACTTTTTATAGCACTCTTCACTTCAGCCATCATACCTCCTCCACCTCCCCTGTCCTTCCTTTTCTGTCCTTCATCACAGCAGAAGAGGGGAACCCCTCCCAAAGTCCAATTTAGCAGTCTCACACATCCCATCCCATTCACCAGCTCAGATGCTTCAGATGTCAGAAAGCCCCAAATCCTTGCTGCTGTAACTGATGCTGATTTCTCCACCCTCTACCCCAGCTCAAGGAAATCCACCTTTCATATTGGCTTATTTTTTGCAGTTACAACTATAATATTAATACAAGCCATTAGATGAGCCATCTTTAAAGAAACTTCAGAAATGAAGCTGAGTAGAGGGAGGGGTCATGCTCGAAGGGAATTTTTTTTTTTTTTAAATAAATCAGTGTTATTGATTTCATTCTTTGGTGACACCAAAAGTAAGACTTCAACACTAATATCAAATATTCACTTAAGATAAAATTGAAAAATCTATCAATGCTTTATCGACAAATTAGAGTTTTTGTTGCTGCTGGGCTCTTACTGGACTACAAATAAATAGACCTTTTCTCTCTTCTCTTCTCTTCTCTTCTCTTCTCTTCTCTTCTCTTCTCTTCTCTTCTCTTCTCTTCTCTTCTCTTCTCTTCTCTTCTCTTCTCTTCTCTTCTCTTCTCTTCTCTTCTCTTCTCTTCTCTTCTCTTCTCTTCTCTTCTCTTCTCTCTTCTCTCTCTTTTATGTTTCATGAGCTATCCTATTGGTTATTATTTCAGGTCATACTAAATCCATTAGACAGGTCAAGGGAATGTTTTAAGGCTTAATTTTGAGAATGCTAAGAACTGTATCTTGATTCCATAGCCAATAATGTGTGGCTCAAACCAACACTAGAACTGGATATCACTTAAATTCGTATTTGATATAAAATTATTTCACAAAGAAATATCATTAAAATTTGGTAAGCCATTATTTTTAGAGTTTTATTAGCCAGTCATAGTTTCTTCTGCTTCCAATCTTTACAAGTAACATATGCCAAACGTTTTTACCACCATGAGTATCCTACTTCTAACATGCTTGTTCTTCGCTTAAACTTAGTTGTGGTACAAATGGGAGGAAAAGATGTAAGGAAAACACTGCAGTTTTCTTCCTCCCACAGACTAGTGCTTTGCCCTGTGAGTTCTTTGTACTTCATACTGTCTAGACTGCAGGAGAGTAATACTTGTCTTTCTAAAAGGAAGCTTGTTTGCAGTTCTTTGTCCTGTGCTTTCTTTTTCCGTCTGCTAGGGTGTAAAGTATAGGCATGAATCTCTAAGACTGAAGATAATATTTTGACATTTGAATGAAAGTTTTCATTTTTTCAGTTTAAATTGAAAATGTATGTAGAAATTAATTTATTACCCCAAAAAGGTTCAGCCTGTGTCTGAAAGTATATGATGTTAACAACCAAAATTTGTCTCTTCAAATCTGTTATTCCTGTTTCACGTAAGTCTTTGATTATCACTGTGACACTCCTAACATGATTTTTACTCATTTGCAAGAAAAACAGGGGGCATGAAAGGACTAAAACGCATTTTGTCCTTCATTGTATTATTGAGAGTATGGTTTAATTCTCTTACATTTCTAAACTGAAGCAAGTTGAAAATTTTAAACAGGGCCTCATTCAGTCTTCATTTTCTGATAGATTATTTGCTCAATCATACAATTCATAGAATCACAGAATGGTTTGGGTTGGAAAATGTACTTAATATTTCTATTTCCATTCATTTCTCACAGGTGTTAAAAATATAATCATGGAATATGTTTGGACAAATAAGGAATGACGAACAATCTTAATTTTTTCTCAGTTGAATTGGTAGATAGATCTCCATTTCTACTAGGCAAAGAAAATAATCTAATAACTGAGATAAAGATGGTAGAAACAGGTATTGGCAGCCTACTTCAATTTTCAACACATTACTGGTGCAATCTGGATAGTGATTGCCTCAGTAAGGTTAATGTATTTACTGAGTAATTCAGCAAAAATAAAAATAAAACTTAGTGGATATATACAGCATATTAAGCAAGTTAATAGACAGGAAACTATCTGAAAACAGTTTGCATGTTGAAAGCACTTAGCAGTGAAGTCATACTAGAGGGTCAATATAGATATCTGTAAAAACATGAGAGAACATGAATACGGAAAAACTGTTCACTTTCTGTTCCAGGACAAGAAACAGATTACATCATCTGAATGTAGTTAATGGCAGATTCTAAACAAAGTAAGCAATAACATTTTTTATGGAACATGGAGTTAAATTGTACAACACTTTGCCACAGCTCACTGTGGATACCAAAAGTATACAAGGCAGATAGAATTCCAGTATGTGTTTCTCTCTGTGTAGATGTGATTCAGTGAAAAGGAGTAAAGAAAAAGAAATCAAGCTCTAAGTGTTGTGGGATAATACATCGTACATCTTTCCTTGTACCTCCCTAGAGTTTTTTTGACTAATAACAAGATAAGCAATCATCTCTTATCTATGTCATTATTCATAATTTGGCCATTGTTTACACTGCTCGTGACCAAATGTAATCCAATTTGGGTAAAACAGTACTGTTTGATAGTGGCAGTATCCAAATAGCTCTCAGCATTTATGCATTGCTAAGTCTGTAAGCTCTTGTGGCACTGCACCTTAGGTGGCCTATTGACTGCTGCTTAGGGAGAATGATCTACTGTAGATTGCTGAAGGATATTTAATTTCTGTTACACTGAAATACCTTCACTTAGTATTTTCTCTGTAAAAAGAACAGTTAAGAATTTGCTTAAGAACTTGGAAGATTTTTGTTAGTTTGGTACTCTTCTAGCTGTACAGTTAACAGCAGTGCTGATCATACAATGTATCACATAAATTGTTGATATAATTCTCTTATGTTCCTCATGCAGGCATATAAAAAGGTGTCGATATTTCTAATGATTAATCGGTGTATACCAATGGTGAAAGTAGGTTAAGTTATGCTTTTAAGTTTATAGCAGCCACAACAGAAATTCCTGCACTCCTAGGATATTAACTACTCAGAAGACAGAGCTTTGAAAATAGTTTTATAGTTACTGAATATGAAGTATACAGTCATTATGTAGATTACTTCCCTTAGCAAATAGAAGTTCGGGGATTTACATAATTGAGATATATATGCAGTTGTGGATCAGTAACTGTATAGCACCTTGTCAGTGTGATGTGAGACTAATGCGCTTAAGTATAACCTGGAACAAATTTTGGTCTACACAACTCATCATTGTCCTATCCAGCTTTCTAGTCAACTGCCAATAAAAATTTTTAAGGAGGAGACGGATGAAAAAAAAAAGAAAAAAAAAGAAAATAAGAAAAAAAAACCCAAACATTTCTGCTATTGATCCAGGACGTATCTTAGCTGTACTGTTTGGTGTAACTAGGCTTTTTGATAGGCTTGGGACAGTCAGTTGACCTTTTCCTCCTAATACCTCCCAGCATTTATGCACCTAAAAATGATGGCTTTTTGCTTGCTTTAGCTATACTTATTCTTATGAACACAGTGTTTATTATCCTTCTCACTGTAATGTCAAATTGAAAGGCAAACATTTGCTGTGCTATTGCCATCTCCTTTCAATATATCAAAGGCTTAAACTATGAACTCTGTATATACTTAAGTGTCCTAAGCATATGAAGAGAAATTGGATATCACTGTTCTTTGTCAGCTAATACCAGCCAGAAAGCAGGCAATAAGGTCACTTCAGGTAAGATCAGTACAACTGATCTTTCTTTATTGCTTTGGGTGGGCTCAGTGAGACCACTAAGGGAAAGAAACGTGGCTGACTGGTGGCTCATATAACCTATGAAACAGGAAAAGCGTTGTGGATCATGAGTAGAGCGATAACAGTTTTGCCTAGAAATGGAAATTCAATTCTCAGCTTACAGTTAATGAGACCATTATCGTGTTCTGCATAGTTCTGAACACTTAGAGGCTGTTGTGTGGAATTCTAACTGATTTGTATCATTATGTTCTGTAAATGATGGAAATTAGCATAGATCGCCTGAAATGTGCCATTTGAAATGCAGTGCGGAGTGATGCTGAGGATATTGTCTTTCCACTTTGAAAAACATTAGTATATAATGACTTTATATCCCTTGTGCTAATATTCCATGTATGTAAATGTTAAATTCTGCCAACAAAAATTATAAAGTAGAAAAGTTTGTTTACTTTATGCTATATTCATCCTGGTAATGAGGGATAAATTGTGTTGGGCAGCAAAAACATTGCTGGTTAAAACAGCATGAACTAGATGAATAGAAAGTGTAGTTAATACAGTTCCATATGTTGGCTAAATTCGATGTAGGCATTTTACAGTAACATATATTTCTAAGTGGTGTTTGTGGTGAAAAGAAACTTAATGCCAGCATTTCCTCTTAGGCACTGGGAATAAAGCAAGGAATCATAAGCTGGTATGCAGTTCTTTATGGGTAACTGCTTGTTACTAATCCTTCTCTTGGAAATATCCAAGGGGGGGTGGGGG
>NW_010233985.1:0-801 GCF_000690775.1 Eurypyga helias | reverse complement strand
CAATGTCCTTGTCTCAAGGACTCTGCCCTGCACTACAGTTTTAACATGCCTCAAAGCCCCTTCACAATGTATCTTTGAGCGACAGGGCAATAAATTGTCCCCACCGAACTGCCCAACAACAGTGCCCAGTCAGGGACCTCCCCCTTCAAACAGAACTCTGGTCAACGATCACCACTGCTCCACGTGGCCCTGGCCTGGGACCCCACAAAGGACCCCAAGCAGCTCTCAAAAATACAAATTTCTCTTTTGTTTTTTTTCATTTGATCATTTTTTTCGAAACATCCCATGTGATTTTCGTATCGGATCCTGAAGTCCTCGTAGTTCTTGTCCACGGGGGTAATGTGAGAAAGATATTAGAAGGAAGTGGAAGTGAGAGTACATGTCACACGACAGATAGGCTAACTAGCAACATCTTCTTTTAACCATAACATCTAACTGATCTCACAAAACCAAAATGTGTCCCAGGCTGAATTTGAGGACTTGCTTATGGCTTTGGGGGACTCAAAGAAGAAAGCCTACATAGGAAACAAACATATATTAAAATAATAATCACAGCAATAGCGAACAAAATAAGTGCCCCAAAATGTATTAACAGAGCGGTATACAGTTTGTCATTATTCCCGGGTTTCCAGTGATACAAAGTTGGTGGTGATTGTAGATAGCGGCCCTCATGGTCAATGCTGAAGCTGGTGGCCAGGCTGCCCTGGCTTGACGGAGTTGGGGGCTGCGTACGCCGCACAAAAATTTTCCATGCCCCCAGCCCAGAGCGCATGTGTTTTAGGCCTGGGTACTCTCGTATTT
>NW_010233984.1:41039-43120 GCF_000690775.1 Eurypyga helias | reverse complement strand
CGCTCTCTACAGTTCCCTGAAAGGAAGCTGTAGGGAGGTGGGTCCTGGCCTGTCCTTCCAGGTAACTGGTGACAGAACAAGAGGAAATGGCCTCCAGTTGCACCAGTGGAGGTTTAGATTGGATATTAGGAAAAACTTCTTCACTGGAAGAATCATCAGGCACAGGAACAGGCTGCTCAGGGAAGTGGTGAAGTCACCATCCCTGGAGATGTTCAAGGAACGTGTAGACGTGGCACTTGATGACATGTTCTACTGGGTGTGGTAGTGTTGGGTTGATGGTTGAGCTAGATGATTTTATAGGTCTTTTCCAACCTGTGTGGTTCTGTGATTCTGTGATCATAATATCTCCCTCTGTATTTTAGTCTGGCTAGCTAAAGCCTTATATTTCTAAATTCTTGCTATAGCAGACATTTGAATCATTTGACACACAGTGCTAAATAGCACACTTGAGGGAGATGGACTTTCATTTCCTACAGCTACATATTTTAAGATGAAAATATTCTTTTACTATTACTCATTTTTATAAAAATAAAATTCATAAAGCTTTAGAAGATAGAAAGAAGGAAAATGTTATCTACAAAGGCCAAACAAAGAACAGAAAGACCTTACTTCAAAATGTGATCAGCAGGCTATTTGATGAAAACAATAGTTTCCTTGGAAACTACTCCAGTATTCAGCAATTGTGAAAAACTTTTATTTCACTTAACATTTAAGATGAATAAAGCACAAAAGTCAAGAGCTGCTAGACACTGTCAAAACCACTGCCTGCTAAAATACATACACATTACTTACATTGCAAAGAATTATAACGCACTTGGATTTAAGTCTGAAGCAGGTCATTTGCAGCATTTCTCAGATTTCCACATATACACAAAAGAGTAACCATTTGCATTATATATTGAAACTAATATTGAAGCAAATTATGTTGATAAAAATATGTATGTCATACAGAATGGCAGGTGCAGAAAACTGGGCCTTTTTGACTTTATTCCCAAAAGCTGCAAAACTGCAGCATGCCATGAAGTCTGGCATAGACCAGAAAAAAAAACTCCTATACTGGAGGAGCCTAAGAGAAACTCCACCAACTGAATCAAATTTATGCTTACTTTAGGTGGTCCTCTGAAGTTTTTCAGAAAGCAAATACAACATGAGAAGAGGCATGTACAGCAATGCAAGCACTGTTAATCAGGAAACAAGCTCTGGACTCACCTCTTTCAGAAACTTGGTTTGTGGCTCTTGGAAAGATATCTAATTTCGGTGTTGCTTACCTCCTGTTGTGTTAAAAAAAAAAAAAAAAGTCTACCCACCTTTGTAACATGATTTCATTCACACATCGTGTTTGACCGCATGTAACTCTCCACTGCTGCTCAGCACTCAAACCAGCGGAACACAGTCTGCACTCTGCCGCAACTGCTTGCTCAGAAAAGGTCTCTATATAGTAATGAAAGATCAAGAGCACCAGATTTGCCTTTTATCATAGACTCATGGAATGGTTTGGGTTGGAAGGGACCTTAACGATCACTAAGATCACAAAGATTCAAGTTCCAACCCCCCTGCCATGGGCAGGGACACCTTCCACTAGACCAGGTTGCTCAAAGCCTCAGCCAGCCTGGCCTTGGACACGTCCAGGGATGGGGCATCCACAGCTTCTCTGGGCAACCTGTTCCAGTGCTTCACCACCCTCTCCGTGAAGAAGTTCTTCCTAATATCCAATCTAAATCTCCCCGCTTTCAATTTAAACGTGTTACCCCTTGTCCTGTCACTACAGGCCCTTGTAAAAAGTCTGCCCCAGATTCCCTGTAGCCCCTTCAGGTACTGGAAGGTGCTATAAGGTCTCCCCGGAACCTTCTCTTCTCCAGGCTGAACAAGCCCAACTCTCTCAGCCTGTCCCCATAGCAGAGGGGCTCCAACCCTCTGAGCATCTTCATGGTCTTGCTCTGGACTTGTTCCATCTGGTCAATATCTTTCTGATGTTGGGGGCCCCAGAACTCGATAAAGAGCTCTAGGTGGGGTCTCATGAGAGCAAAGCAGAGGAGGAGAATCTCCTCTCTCGACCTGCTGGACCTGCTACTTTGGATACC
>NW_010233984.1:34993-41024 GCF_000690775.1 Eurypyga helias | reverse complement strand
GCTGCCAGCGCACACTGCCGGCTCATGTTCAGCTTTTCATCCACCAGTACCCCCAAGTCCTTCTCCTCAGGGCTGCTCTCAATCCATTCTACACGCAGCCTGTCCTTGTGCTTGGGATTGCCCCGACCCAGGTGCAGGACCTTGCACATGGCCTTGTTGAACCTCCTTTCAGGTACTTGCAGAGAGCGATTAGGTCTCCCCTCAGCCTCCTCCAGGCTGAACACCCCAGTTCCCTCAGCTGCTCCTCTCAGGACTTGTGCTCCAGACCCTTTCCCAGCTCTGCTGCCCTTCTCTGGACATGCTCCGTCACCTCAGTGTCTTTCTGGTAGTGTGGGGCCCAAAACTGAACACAGGATTTGAGTTGTTGCTCCACCAGTGCCCGGTATAGGGATACAGTCACTTCCCCAGTCCTGCTGGCCACACTGTTCCTGATGCAGGCCAGGATCTATTAAAGATAATTTGTGCTTAAAAACTCTAGTAAGTTTTTAATTTTTCTTCAGGACTTTTTTCCTGTTAATTATGTCTCTTTTCTCAGAAGCCAGTTGTCAAACAATCCCAGTTACGCTTCAGTTTGTTACTGCATTTTACATGCATGAGGCAGTGCCCACATCAGAAGGGAGCTGATCTCAGGAGAGCTGCCATCAGGCAGCTCAGGCTCAGAGCTGACTGCTTTGCAGGGACACTACTGTCCTACATGATACCTGGGCAGAGAAGCAGAGGGTTCAGGATTTTTTAATAGCACTGTTTGTTTCTCCTCCTGGGCATCTTTATTCCACCCATTTTTCTTCTTTTTTCTCTAAACTGAAGAAAATAAAAAAAAAAGGGAAAACTATCAACGAGAATTTTCCAGTTGTAAATTAAGTTCTTTCGAAAGAGCATTCATCAAGTGAACAATTCATTACATAGATGAGGGCAGATAAAACCTCTTCTGAGATGGTTTCTTCCACCGTTCATCTCAAAATGAGTCCAGCTCAACCCTTTTTGACAAAGTCGTATGAGCATAGATTCTGCCCTCTTCACCTTTGCTCTTAAAAAGGGCCTTGTGAACAAGGTTGGGTCAAAGAGGAAGAACAAAATTACTCTGTGTTAATGCCTACAAACCACACCTAGAAAAGGGGAAAACAGAGTTCTGGTCTCTGAAAAATCACAGGACAGGGTTATGTCCCCCCTGTTACAAAGAATGCAGCACGTCTTGCCACTAGCTACTACCTAAAGGGAGAACCATTACTTCCACAAACCCCCTTATTACTCGTTTTCTCATTCATGGTGAAATTTACACAGTGGAATTAGGCATCCCCCAAGAAATCTGATCAAATCAAGGCCCACAGCAGGCTTGGCCATAGTCAAGCTGTGATGAGATGCCTGACAAGGCAACTGATAAACTGGTCAATCCAGCTAGGACATAGGCCCTGGAGGCAAGCCTAGGCATCCTGCAGAGCACTTCCAGTCTGTGTTAGACTGCTGACATGAAAAATTATTGTTATTTTGTTCTAAAAAACACATTAAATAAGTAGTCTGTGCAACCTGGGCATCTGAGAATGGTGTCATTAAGATCCAAATTAAGTATTTACTCTATTTTTAAATGACAGTTCTTCAGCAGTAAGTATATTAAATTAGAATTTGGCATTTAAACATCAAGATCTAGCAATTGCAAGTGCTGACAACAATTAGCATCTTCTGTAGTAAAAAGCATTAACAGCAGTAGTTCCTTTTACCAAATATTTTGACAGATAATGGATGTTAACATGCTCCCCAGAGTAAATTATTGCTGGTGGTGCCCACAGAAAGAGCAACCACTACCAAGGTCACACCTGTACAAAGGTTACATATAAATGTGAATATGTTTTGTTGTGGTTCAATTGTCTGTTAGAACAGCAGGGACAGCAATAGATGAATGTGCAAAAATAAACAGAAAAATGATGTTTTGCTGTCTCAGCTACAAAGCACAGTCACCCAAGTCTACAGCTGGAGCAATCTGTTAGACAGCATGCAAAAGGAGAGGTGCAGGTGAGTGCAGGTGCACACTGACAAGCAGCACCCGTGCTCCTGCTCCGACTCAGCCACTCCAAAAACCAAACATTCCCAGAAACATTTCATTAACACCATCTGCCCAGGTAACACCGAGATGTTGAAAGAACAGTAAGACTACATAGATATCATCTGTAAATGCCTCCGTATTAAGTACAGTGCTTATTGCACAACATATTTACTGTACTAAATGCAATTACAAACCATACCCTTTTGTAAACTTTTCCTTTTAAGTTCCAGCTGTCTGGCCACAAGAGCTGCAGCCATATTACCCCTGGTCTTCATGAGGCCAGTGCTTGTGCACATGGTGACCCTTTCCTCATGGTGACGGCAAAGTCTTCATGGGGCAGATGCTGGTTGTTGCAAATCTTTGCACTTACTCACAACTCTGATAAGGAATTTTACCATTATTATTTATTATTGTTGGTCAACAAAAATGTCCACAAACAGGCCAGCAAAACCTCTTAGGGGCCCAAGGGTGTTGTGATAATATATGTCATTCCTGTCATTACCACCCTCAGATTTCAAAAAATAACTTCTGCATGAATTCAGTAGCCTGAGTCCAACTATAACATTTTCTCACAAATGCACCCAACCTTTACCTAAACGATCTGGGGCAGATGGATGGAGAGGGGGAAATCATATCTGTTCTAGTATTTTTGTTATTCAAAACTCGCTTCATAACCTAGGGAAAAAAAATCACCACTGGGAGTGACAGAGAACATTAAGGTAAAACATTATCAAAATACACTTCCTTAGTTTTAAAACTTAAAAAATGCATCCAAAAATAGCTATTTTATATTCTTTACCTATGTTTTTCTTTCTCCTCAGGAATAAAGAGATGCTCAACATTATTTGCCATTTTAAGTACAATTAGCCTATGATAGTTTTTACTAGAAGTGTATCCTCCATAAAAAGATAAGTGGTTTTAACTATTCCTACAGGAATTTTGGTGTAATCAGAATTCTCTGCCATTATTTTTCTGTAAGTGCTTACTAAAAATTCTCCTGATATCAGAAGTTCTTTCACATAATAATGAAATTGTCCACTAAGTCCTATTGCTTTGTCCCTGCTGTTATACTATGTATAAACCATATGGGTAGGTTCTTTCTGGGCTCTTCTCCAAGAAGTTATCAGCTTTGTTTCTTGTTGGCCAAGCATATCACCTTCAATTTATAATCTCTGTCTGCTAACCCAAGGACATCAGGACTCTTCCTAAGTCGTGTCTCATTGAATTTCTGCCAATCCCCTGACAAGGATGGGATCTGTGTTCCCAAGTACATTATACTTGTGCAATCTTTGCGCTGTATTAACAGCAAGAGGATGTACATTTGTTTCCACATACAAATAATTTTTAACAATTGATAAAGATGGGAACAGTTTACACTTGTATCATTTTTTTAATATGGAATACAGTACATGAATACATTTAATATGGAATACAGTACATGAATACATTTAATATGGAATACAGTACAGTAAAACAGAAAAAAACCAAATACCAGGTTTTATTAGAAATAAAAAAAACCACAAAAATCCCAGCACTGGTAGGGACAGCTCACTGTTGAATTTTGACAGACTAACTATGACAGAGGGTTAGAGGTGTTTCACTGACAGGGTTTGGTTTCAGTTACAGATACCTGAGCACACTTGTTTTTTGTGACAAACACACTAGCAGATATGTGCCAAATTTGTATGCCTTAGCAGATAGCAAACGAAAAAGAATCAAAACATGACAGAGTATTTTGATATCAAGCAGCACAAATTTAATCAAAACTTATCAAAGTCCTTTTTTACAGAGAGAACAACTGTTGAAGCCTTTTATCCTCTCAAGCACTTCTTTTACTGAGGAAGAAATAGCTAGCTCTGTTGACTAATTCCCAGTTATGACTGTAAGTTGCTTTTCCTGCCTTTGATGAAGAAGTGGGTCTGAAATGTAAGCATTATGGTAAGTAGAAAGATAATCTGCCTGGTTTGGCCAGGCCAGCTGCTCTGGTGTTTTTGCAGGTTAATCAACGTGTCATTCCCCATCCCATTAGATGATGCTGTTCTCAGCAGGTGGGTCTCAGAAACCAGTGAAAGGAGTGGGAGGGAGAGAAGCAATGACTGGGGCTTGGAAGACAGAGGCACCTCATATGCCTCCAGTGGGGTTCCCTCCCAAGAAAGCTGCCTGCTTCCCAACAGCCTCGCCGGCACGCTGACACTGAATGGCAAAATGGTGATGACAGCCGTAACAGCAGCAACTGTTGGTGTGCCGAGGTGACAGAGAGCACTCAGGCAAAACAAGGCAGAGGCACAACCTCCTCCCGTCCCTCCAAAGAGCACCTCCATTGATTCACCGTGGAGTCTGTCATCCTTGTGACCAGTGCCTGGAAGGCAGGGAGGATGGGATTACCTGTAATCTCACTTCTTTATTCACTGGATTGAACTTCAGTGGGACAGAAACTGGTACGTCAGGTTTCCATCCCACCTTTCCCTTCTTTCCCAAAGGGACATTTAACAGCTGTAGGTCCATATAACCAGGAATTTGTTAGGTTTCTTTTAATTTCTGCTTTTCTTTTTTTACCTTTGGGATCAGCATTTTGATTACAACTACTGCAGTATTTTATTCTATTTTATTTTCAGAAATGAGATTATTTAATTTGAAATTATTTTTATAAAGAGATTAATTTAGAATTAATGGAAACCAATTGGCAAAACAAGTATGGAATGTTAGTAACAGTCATTAGTCCCACATGCCATAGTAATAGAAAAACATATGGCAGATAAAGGAGCCTTGTGAGAATGAATTTAACAAAGAAATATTTGGGAGTGGAGAATAAATCTGCTCAATATTGCCAGCTTCCAACTCTGCAACTGGATGGTCTTTGTTTGTGCCTTGGCTTTCACATCAGCTTTTCTCCCTACCCACACTCACAAAATTAAATCCTTTAACTCTCATCAAACCTCCACCATGGAACAAAAACCAGAAAACTGGCATGAAATTCCAAACTGCCTTAGTAATTTGGCAAACAATTTATTTTGTAAGCGTTCCTAAAGCATTGTCTGACAACAGACAACAGCTGAGCTTGCTGTATTTTTAAACTGTTGTGCATGATGTCTTTGTACAGGTGCACGCTAACATACGATATGAAAACATCATTGTTCAGTGCCAGGTTCCTGCATCCAGCTTCACAGCATTGGGTATAAATGTTAAAGTCTCAGTTTTGAACAATACACAATATAAAGGGAAACCCATATAATTTTTTCATTTAAAATTTATCCCCTTCAGGTAATGCACAGGTTACTGTGTAGCCCAGTGTGAACCACAACCATCTAGTAGATTAGTCTCACAATTCTGTGGCGTATTCATATTTAAAAATCAGTGAAATATAGTGTGCATTAAATTCTGAGGGCAAATATTTATGCAGAAGAACTTCCATCTCACATTGCACTCCTTGGCTGTGAAACTACGTCTTTTTGTACCCTGCTAGTCTTGCTACGTCCTTGCTACTGCTCTGTAGTCATAAACTGTTTTACTGTTACTTGATAAATGTTGGTTCCCACCAAGTGAATGGGCAAGAAACCCCATGAAGAACCACCAGAATAAACCACATGATGAACCAAACTCTAAATAATTAGTACATATAGAACACACCTTGATGGAATGAATAAACAGGACAACACTGAAATAAGTTTTGGAAGAAAAAAAAAAATCTTTGTCAGCTCTGCCATTTCTTGGCTATGCAAGTTCAAAGCATGACAGAAGGATCTTTTTTTCAGATCTTTGATATCTCATATAGTTCAGAAAACCAGGAACAAAAGGACTTATTAGAAAAGTTTGTTCTGTAAACCGGCTCTCTTCCCAGTATAAAAGATAGGACCACTTTACACATCTGTAGTGCACACATCATTTGAAAACCTTGAATAAAGAACCACAGCCTAGAGGACCTTTGCTGTGACTAAATAGTTTTAATACTTAGTATTCATTAATCAATATACGTATTGAGTATTTATTTTGCTG
>NW_010233984.1:0-34966 GCF_000690775.1 Eurypyga helias | reverse complement strand
TTTCTTTACTTCACAAACACATTAAAAATGACAAGTGGAAATGGGGAGAAAAACTGTCAAGTACATGGATTCTTTGAAAGTGCATATGGACTTCATTCTCAGTCAGGACACCACCTACACTCCATTTCTTTTGTTCTTTAATAGTCCAGATCTCTTAGGGAAAATTGAAAAGAAAAAAAAAATCTGTGACAGATGCTCAAAACACTTATGTTGTTTATTCCATGCTACTCCTTATAAAATTCAAGTATACAAAAATGAACTATTATTTTTAATTGAGTACAATGTAAACTCCACAGTGTCCATATTACCTTATCTCAGTGCTTGAGCATTGCTGTAAGTGCCAAAGTTTTACAGCTCCAGGTTTGTGTTTGTTCAGTTGTGATTTGGGGTAAGAGTGAGTTGAGCTATGTTTTACAATACTGGAAGAGATTTTATTACATTTATTTTTTTATTGTTGTAGCTTATAGACTGAAGTACAGCAGAAGAGAATACTATTCTTTTGAGGAAATATTTCACAGGATAAACATGTATATCACATGAAAATGTATAGGGATAATACAGCAGCAGTGAGACAATAAACTCAGAACATTACTGAAAATTCCAAGTAATCTTTGCAAAATATTTACAATGAGATTTGTACATGTTTACAAGGGATATAAAATGAAATTTACAACCAAGAAAATGTTATAATTCAGGTTTAATATTTGAAGGCTAGGCTGCCCTGTCATTCATTCCAGCACAGGGAGCTATTGCCCTTCAGTTCTGCAGCATCTCGTGGGGGACCGTTCTGGTTACTGACTCATGTGAAATAATCTTATTTATGAGTTTCAAAGCTCCCCTGGCTGGCCTCTGTGTTCTTAAATGAACATGTTTGCTTTCCATACAAAGCAATGATACATCCTCCAATGTGACAAGTGCAAGGAGAAGTGCCCATACTGCCGCTAACATACTTCCATTCTCCATGAACAGTGGTCTCTGGCTCTCTTTACCCCTCCTCTTCCACTCTCCACTGACTCATCCTATCCTCTCAAAGCCAGCGGCACCATCCTGCTACTCAGACTTGGAAAGCAATCACATCTTGCTGTATACTGCTTATAACAAAGTCACCCCAGAACCACTGAAAAGAAAAGGGAAGGACCTCCAAGGTATAAGCCAACACTGAACAGATGCTCAGAGGACAGGCTCTCACAGTGGGATCGGGAGAGAATCAGCCATCTCCAGGAAAGCAGGGCTCCGTCACACATAGTGGCTCTTTGGGAAGACAAACATCATCACTCAGAATGTCCCCACTTGTTCTTCCCCCAGATTTATATGCAGAGCATGAGGTCATATGGTGTGGAATATCCTTTTGGTCAGTGATGGTCAGCTGTCCTTGCTGTGTCCCCTCCAAGTTTATTTTTCACCCTCAGCCTACTTGCTGCTGGGGTGGGATGAGGAGCACAAAAGACCTTGGCTCTGTGTAAGCACTGCTCAGCAGTAATGAAAACATCTATATATGATCAACATTTCTCAGCACAAATCCAAACCAACCCCATACTAGCTGCTGTGAAGAAAATAAACTCTATACCAGCCATTCTCCACCCTTTATTTCATACCATCTACATTGTACTCCCACATCACACTGTCCAACAACTTCTCATTACCAGCCACTCCCCTGCCCAACCTTTGATACCGTGCACAGGTGTCATTCCCTTAGTCTATGGACCACCCCTGTGAAATGTCTGTAAAATGTCCGTAAATGTCCAAAAAATGTCCATCGAGTTCATTCAGTCCGTGACTTTGGGCTCCATCTGTTACGGGGACTGCTCAGGACAGGAGAGGTGGTGTGTTGTGTGGAGTTACTGGGCACCAAAGCAGCTCCAACTGGGTCACTGCTGCACTTCCTCTGCTGCTTGTAAGGCTCGTCCTGCACTGGTTCAGGGGGTTCCTGCTGTAGTAATTCCTATAACATGCCACTCAGATCCCGGATTACAACAGTTTAAAGGTATTTCCATTACCATCTCCACCCCCTGGTCCCTTTGGACCAGATCATTGTGTTTAAGATTGCAGTGAACTCCTCCCCCTGTCCCTGCTCTGCCTTGGACTTACACACTGACTGCAGACTCTTCGGGGTGTACCTGCTCCAAATGGAGCCTGATCTGTGAGCCACAGTTTCCCCAGGGGTACGTGCTGGAGCACAGACTTAGCCATAGCCACAGTCGCTTTGAGGTACACCTGCTCCAGCATGGCCTTCTCCATGCCCCAGAATGCCTCCAGAGATACACCTGCTCCATGTGGCCTTCTCCATGGGCCAGAATGCCTCCAGAGATACACCTGCTCTGGTGTGGCCTTACGCATGGCTGCAGCCCCTCCAGGGAAATACCTGCCCAGTTCTGGGCTTATCCATGGCCACATACTGCTGTGTGGTGGATGTCCTGGATCAACACTGCATTCAGCACAAATCCAAAACATAGCACACAAGGTAAGTGAAAAAAGAACAAAAAATGCTTGTTCCTCTTCTTACCTCCTAGATTCACTACACCTGGTCTGACTTGTTTTTGAGGATTGGACCTTTAACTCGTGGTGCCTGACAAATGTAACAGAGAATGGGGCAGGAGGGGAGACAAAGATAAATTCAGAAAACTGACCAGTTTTAGAGAAAATAAATTTCCTGGACTGAAAATGAGAAGGACAGGTCTTTAACACAACTTAAAAAGAGTTAGAAACAAGCAAGGAGATACAAAGATCATGAACTGGTAAATTGTTTCACCTGAAAATGTGCTGCAGACACAGTTGTTCTCTCTAAAGCACATGACTTTAGAATAATATTGTACAGCTTGTCAGGCAACAGACAACACTGAAAGACTGAAGTTATACCAGTTGTAAATTGATAGTCCAAAAAGATTTTATGCTGCACTGTTAGGCAATAGGGCAGTCATGACTTTTAGGTCACAGGTTTTACAATACTGCTCCATTGTACTGAGCTGTGTTTCTGCACTTTTCTTATCATTAATTCAAATATCACACTTTGGCACAATTTGATATAATTTCATTTCTTATGTTGAAAAAATAAATATTTAATTTTGTGAAAATGTGACTAAGTGATCAAAAATATTATAGGAGTGTGACTTCATGAAAAGCATGCTTCTTAAATGTGGAAGACCAGTTCCCAAAAATAAATATCTTGCAATTTCATAAACATTTCATAAAATGCTGTAATATTTCATGAGTTTTCTAAATGTTGTGTGAAATATTGCAGGAGAATTATATGCGTTATAATGAAATACTAAATCCTATTTTTTTGTGTAATTTCACAAGATATTGTTGTATTGCTGAGCACCTGTACATAACACCATATACAACTTTTATGAAATTAACTTCATTTTAGTTACACACATAGTTTTTAGTCTTGAAATAGAAACACAGAAGTCAGCAGAATGTATTTTATGATCATTTTTTTTTACCAACTAGTCTCATTAATCGGAAAATATCTGTACAGTTCCCATCTCAGTCAGATGATTTAGGTATTGTGCAAAATAGCATGTATTTGTAAAATAAGACAGTTCCTAGTGTTATCGTAATGCAAAAATATATTTCTAAGACCAAGTATAGTGGTCCATGATAAGTAAGGACGCTCAGAACAAGAAGAAATTTCAGCCCTGCTGAAATTCGCATTCAACGTTTATAAAAGGTAGTATCTTTTTATGTGCTTAATATTTAAATAGATTTAAAAGTCTCAAGTTCCACAGGTATCATAAGCCTTTTCAGAGCCTCATATTGTACAGATAATACACCTGCCAATGCCAAAAACCTGCACTTAAATGCTTATTTCCATCCATGCAATGGAAAGCCTATTGCAGAAGGACTGAAAATGTTTCCACAAGTCTCATTCCACATGAAAATCCACAGCTAACCTTCATCACTTCTGGGCTCATGAAACATGATTTTAATAGCAGAGTTCACCTCCAATTAGACATCTGAGTAAACTATCTCAGTAAAAAATCCCAGTCTTACCAAAATACTGCCATAGAAGCTGATCTCTGTACTCATCCCCAGAAAAGCGTCACTTGACATAATAACATTTTGCAGCCAGTACTGGTCAGCAAAGTCCTCTAGCCCAATCCTTTCTCATTAGTCAGCATGTGTTACGGAATCCCAGAGATGGCTTTACACAGTAGAAATCTGATCCAAGTAAATGTCAACCTACGCTGTTCTCTTTCTTCTCCCACTCATGCTGCTACTGGTGGGGCAGTTGCTTCTGCTATTCTCCAAATTTCAGTGAAAGCTGGGCAGCAGTGCACCTGATGACCTGCAAAGTTGGCATAAAGCAATGGCTTGTTTACAGGACTGTTTCTGGTAGACAGAACAGAGATATATCATCATTCCATCTACCAACATAGTTTGAAATTCTGGGACCATGCCTACTGAAAACAGGCCACAGGATATCAAAGGAAGAATTTGCACACTTCACCCAGATCCCAGAACATTTTCTTGGTTTAGGATGACTGCCCCAAGATAGCCCGTGATGTACTGAGGGCAAAAATCCCATAATAGACATAGCCAGCATTGAGACAAACTTGCTGGCACAACCTGCATAGCCTGCTGCATGAAAGCGGTATAGACTGCAGTTAGATACAGCTGGTCCTGTGGACAGACCCCTCAGACACCAGCCCCTCTGTAAATACCTTCTCCTCTGCAACAGTTTGCCACAGATCACTGAAAGTAGGATCCCTACGTAGACAAAATTTCAGTTGTGTATTTGGGAAAACAAACAAACAAACAAACCCCAAAACAACAACAACCAAACAAACAAACAAACCAAAACATTTTCTTTTCTTGATGTTAACACATTGTTACTTGAGAGTTCTCTCTAACAAAAAGGTCATTTTTTGATTCAAACAATAACAGGAGTGATATCGTTTACTTGAGCTGCAAGTGATTTCCTATGACGTAAACAAAACCGTAGCACATCTATGTTTTTGCTATTGTCCATATCTGACATGCTTGATAAAAGCAACAAGTTCCTACAAATAATAACATAGATAGCGTAGCAACTTTCTTACTGCAAACTGTTGTAAAATCCCATCCTGTAATCTTCTGTGTATTTTGTGGGTTTGTTGGTTTTGTTGTTTTGGTTTTTTTTTTTTTCTTTTGATATGCTCTATGCCATAGTTTGAAATGCATACCAGGTAGCATTTGAGAGCAATTTTTAATTCAATTACTCAAACATCGTACCATATATGTACCATAGATAAAACATATCGCTGATGCAAAACCTGAGTGACACAAGTGGCAATGTTGGCTGTGTATTCATCAACAGACAGAATATGTAGAAAGACAAGAAAGAGTCATTTAGAAAGAGATTCTGACTTTACATGCTAACATATCTTGGCACTGCCCTCCTTGCATGTCCTTTCCCTCCATTCCTTCCTTACTGAAGTTCTCCTGGCATTAATAACGTACCATTCAACATCAGTTTCCTTCTTCTTGACATAAGACTATGGTATTATGTTTCGTTCACATGACAGCCAGCACTCAGGGACTGCAAACGGCAAGGTGTTTGAAATAACCTGTAAACTCTTCAGAGAGGGAGCACACCTCCTCTCCGGCCTATTAAGTGAAAAGAAGAAAAGCAGCACTCTCTTCTCCCTTCTACTGTAAAGAAAGCTGAAACAGAAAATGATTAAAGCCTGGATTTCAAAGACACTAAATAAAACACAACGGATGCTGAGCTTAGGTTTCTGCCAGGCTTTCAGCCAACAAGACCTCTGCAGCTGGGTCTGGAAGTACAATGCCGCAAATCCTACAGGTGATACACACATCACCTTTCCCAGCTTTAATCACTGTGGATCACGTCTACATCAAGAACAGAGCAGCAACAGTGGAGAGGAAGGGCATTTTACTTCTAGCCCGGTACCATATTAGTCCCTTTACACTGGTTGTGGAAGCCAAGCTCAGTTCTCTGTGTCGTATCACACTGTGTCACGGGCTAGTGTGACTTCTCAGCTTGCCACTGTATTTCAGAGGCAGCTACACCACACTCCACTGTGTAACATAAAACATTTAACAAATGTCACCTGACATCTGTGACCTTTTGAAGTCAATAAACCCTTTCCCAGCTCAATGGGAATCGTCCAAAATTTTTTCAGTGAGAAAAGATGTCCCTTGCAGTTAAACAGTTGCTCAACATGAGGAACTTTTCATCACACATTCAAAAGCAACCTGATTTGTGTAGAAAAAGGGAGATTTTTCCCTTTGTTTTTCTTCCCCCCACCCCCTTTTTTTTTTTTTGAAGGATCTTTAAAAACTGACTATTGTTAATGCTATGTTATTTGGAATAGAATAAGGAATATTTGGGCAATGACGTATAACTTGTTAACACTCCACTGTTATCTGTGCGTGCCTCATCTTTTGGCAATCTGTTAAAAAATGCTGCATTTAGCATAGCTTGGTTGTTATCAATTTGAGAAACAACAATCTCCTGCGTACTAGCTAAAATGGTGAAAATTTGCATTCTGGTGACTGTCAAACATTTTGTAGTAAAATAAAATTGGGTAATATAAACGTTAGGAATTGCTATCAGGTCTTTCTCAAATTTCTCTCTCAACTTGATTAGTTCCATCAACTGGCTTTTTTCCACCCTCTGCTCTGCGTTGCTTCTTTCTGTTCTTGTTTTGCATTTGTTTGTTTGTTTTACAGTCAGGACAAATGATTTTATCCCAGACATAGAGCTAAGCACTCTCAGAATAACTGAATCATTTAGAAGTGCTTGGCTTCATGTGTTTGTCAGCTGCAGATGACATTTAGCACAGGCTTTATCTCAGTTGTGGTAATTACTATACTGACATGAGCTCTCATACACAGCACAGATTGTTTTTAGCAGATGTAACCAAGCAACTCTGCCTTCTCTGTAATAGTTTATCTGGCTTTTGGAGCGTGACAATATTCAGATACATATATACACACATCCTTATGTACATAGGGACACACATAAAAATCAAGCCAGTGCCAGTTTTAAGACAGTATCTGTTCTTTCTTCTTTCTGTGTCAATTCAATTACCCCATGCAAGGATAGTATAGAATCTCTCAGTTGTATGCTGCTCCCACACTACATGCTGGCTGTGCATCTTATTATACATGAAGGTTATTGTTATTGTAATGTATCTCAGTGGTATACCAAATGTTACTTTAATGATGTAATTAATATGCTTGGATTTACCATCTGATGTTCTTAGGCACCGCTTGTGTTAGTATGTGATACTACCAATTTCAAAGATACTTAAAACCAGCAGCTTTTTGTTAAGGGAGTTGGCAGGAAAAGAAAAAGGATTAATAACGTAAGTCACGTTCTCTAACAACACTTTAAAATCATTTGTGTCAGACGTGTTCAGCTGACGTGACAACTCAGAGTGATACTGCCTCTGAAGTTTGTGCAATATGCATTATTTATATGTAGTTGAACTTTTTCTTTATTATCATTACAGACTATAACAGGATTTAACAGAAACAAATCAATACTTCCAGAGTCCAAGATTTGAAATCAGTAGAACAATTTTTTGGGATGGACTGCTGTCAGTAGTAAAAAAAGTTAACAGTGGCTTGTTTGGTGAATTGTGTGTACAAGCAAGCAATCTTTAATTCCCTACCCCTCCCCCAGAAGAGCACTTCCTTCTTCTAGAAAAGCTAACGTACACCAATGATGCACAGCTACCTTAGTGTAGTAAGGGTGGTACCTGAAAGCGAAGTGCATGTATATAGTAAGAGTCCAAAGTAGATCCACCAGCATAACTATTGCTCTCTAATTGCTACCTGTATATTACCTTGTTATTAGAAAAGCAATTCTGAGGTTACATAAGAAATAGGATGAAACCTCTTATATATTAATGGTGAGCAGAATTTAAGAACATCCAAGAATACAGCATGAAAAAGAAAAAGTTTAAAAGGTTTGCCTTTGTCATTAGTCTCCATCGGAGAGATACTTTGTGCTCTTGATGACAGAAGAGCTTCTTTTTGGTGTGATTTCCAGATTTCTCCTAGGTCATGCTAGAAACATCCTAAGAATACTTTCTCATTGTCCATGCAGAAAGCACACATTTGTCAAGGAAATAAAAAGACACAGAAATGCGAGTACTGATTTTTGAAATATACGTATCTTAAGAAATTAGAAAAATTAATCAAGGTAGAAAAAGAATGAATGAATTTTTAAGATACATAAATCCAAAAAGTATGGGAAAATTTAAACTGAAAAATACTTTCCTTCATGTGATAGATCTAGAGAGCTGTTACTACGCTCCCGAATGTTTGAGTAGACCTTGCAAAGCTTTTAATATTTTAATTGGAAAGTATAATGCCAAGATTTTTAAATGTCAAATATGGGATATATTAATACCATCTCATTTTGTTAGTCATGAAAAGAAGGTATCTATGGAGGAGTCAGTTCTTGTGTAAAACACTTACACAGTTAAATGCACTTGACAATCATTAACAGAAGATGTACCGTACAAGAAGTATACTATAAATTTCTGAATGTCAAATACACAATAATGGTATTTTTCTTCAGCTCCTGCCTTCTCCATCACCATGGTCCATTTTTTGTGACCATACCTGCTGCTCTGGCAGCGAAGTTTCTTTAAAAAAGTAATACTGAAATTAGATATCTAGGTGTTTCACGTGTGCTATTCTTAGAATACAAATTATGTTCAGGACAGAAAGCATTTTTTAATCTCTGCCACTACCAATATTTGATCTTGAAACTGCTGTTGTCTTAAAATAAAGAGACACATAAGAATACAACACACCACAGGAGGGAGGCAGAAATGGCCTTCTGAACTCTTTCCTGTGGTGAATATTTTTCCTGTGGATTGGTGCCAATTTTCATGGTGTGAATAACTTGAGACTGAGCCCTTGGATCAAGGGACTCCGTAGGTGAAGCATCTATAGTGCTGAAGAAATAGATTGCAAATATTAGGTTTCAAGAATAAACCTTTCCAAGCGACATTTTAGTGTTCTTGATTTCCTCCATTGTCTCCATACAAACCTTCATTAAAAAAAAAGAAAGTAATTATTAAAATGGCTAAGCCCTGTGAGAAGCCCAACACCTGGAACTCCAGTTAAAATCGATCCAACTAGCAAGGGCTCTGCAGCTGCTCATAAAACTCTGCATTTAATCCAAGACAAAGGCTAGTGGTGGGACAGAAGATGTATTTCCTTTCCGAAGCTCAGCCAGCAAGGCTTCCACATACTGCAGCACTTAATCCCTGACATGAAGAGACCACCCTGATGGCGTGAAAGACCACGGTTCAACCTGCAAACTCATGATAATCAAGATTTCAAGACTTATTTATGTAATATCCAAACACAAGCAAGTTTTTATAACCTTGGTCTGGCATAGTCCTGCAAAAGCATCAGCTGTGTGTATTCTTAGTTACACAATTGCCTTAAAAGGAAAAATCATTTTAGAAGGCATATTTCAGGTCAAGAAACATTCACATTTCTCCCTGTCATTCAGAAACAGAGCCTGTCTATTAAGGAAAAAGGTCTACTCAGAATAGATGTAGAAGGCAAAAGTGTTTTCTTGTGAGAAATAAATCATCTTCAAATTTCTACTACAAAACTATGGACTTGCTGTAGTCCCATTTAAATTTAGCAGCTGAACCAATAAACAACAGTGAGATGTCAAACATGTGGACGATAAAATTATAGAACTTCTTCAACTTGCTGAAAACAATCAGCACTTCAGAATCTTGTAACTAATACATTCTAGTGTTTGATATAATGTACCCCTTTTCCCCCAACCCATATATTTATTGTTTATACAAGTGCTTAATAGCAGTAGATGAATGTAATAATAGTAATAATCTAAATCTTTTTCCTATAAGAATTAAGAAACAACACCAAGAGTATTGTTATGATGGGAAGACTTAAGATGCTAAATTTCCATTATTTTAATTTTTTTAAAAATAGCTCAAAGGCAGCTATGTTGTAATTAGTATTCACTAGAGAAAAGAGAGAGTGCACTACATTTCTAATATTAAAGAATGCATAGTAGATCAGCAACCATTCTTTCTTTCAAGGTATTTTATTTTTGACACAAAATGAGCAAGCTAGAAAGCAAAGTGCAAATACGCATTATTACACCAGATGTAAATCAATGTAATTTATCCAGGAGGCTCCAAGACTCCAAGAACACAATCTGTAGAAAGGCATGGCAATGAAATTTTAATAGCTGGCCAGGGCTAAGGAAAAAAAAAAAAAAGAGAGACGCTTAAGCATAGTCTAGGTTTTAGGTGGCAATTTGTTTATTTTTCCGACTGAAGGCCCTTCCTTTTACTGTCTCTCCTTATAGAAGGTAAGAGTTGATGATGACTTAACCTCCTTTTCAAAGAGACACAGCAGCTGAAACAGCCTAGTTAAGATCTACAAATTTTTCCTTGCTGCCTCCTTTGCCTCAGGAGGAAAAAAGTCTGCTTTTGTCAATGTAAATGTAGGGTAGTAGTTGACAATTCCTCTTTCTCACTCCTTCTTTTTGTGCCAATTCAGCAATGCTGTGAGGTGTGCAAGTAGACAAGGAGGAGAGAGATATTTTATTCAGAATATTTTATTCCGTATTACAATACAGAAAACTAACAGTTAGTAGTAAATTCATTTGGGGACCAATCTTCCCTCTCCCATGTGGAAATCAATGGCTGTTTTGCTACCGGCTTCACTCAGAACTAGATTGGATGTTTCATGCTTTGGGAAAGAAAGTCTGAATATATTCTCATAATAAAACACAAATCCCTGAGATCACAATATTCTCAAAGACATGCAAAGTGCTCCTGAGATTCTCAACGTGCTCCAAAACCAGATTCAATTTTTAATTTATTTATGGATGTGCAATGAGAAAAGCAGCTTCATGGACATATTCTTGGTCTCTTTTTCCTGTTTCTCTATTTGTTTCTCTTGCTAAGGACTTCATTGTCCTTTAAAATTAGGGATCACTTTCAATAAAATTGGAATAAGATTTCAGTGGAATGAAAGTTTGGAGAACTTGCACATTTTAAAAATGGTTCAATAATGATTTTATAGGTGGACAATTTTTATTAAAAAAAAAAAAAAACAACAAAAAACCACCAAATATTCTTCCTTAGGAAAGATTTTATTAGACAGCCACTGAATTTCTTTTAAATTTATAAAGACATATGCATTTAACACTAAAACTGCTGAAACTGGTAAACAAGTAAGATGATGAGATTTAACCCACAATAAATGTAACACTGACATATTAACACTAGTGCTAAATTTTGCATTTGCACAACACAAGCTGAGGAAGAAGGACACTGAGGACAGAAGAACAGCACGGTAAGCACACAGAGCTCTGTCCTGAATGTCTTTTCTTTAGTCTTTGCTATGATATCCAGATTCATTTTGCTTTTTTCTCTTCTAATGGAGGAAATCAGAAATTAAAAAGAAGCGTGCACAACAATCTATTGGTGGCAGCCATTAAAGGAATTACCTTGCCCATTGAATACCATTTAGCTTGGAATCAGTGCTAGTACTATTAATTTCTACCTTTTTAATGCATACTTTAGCTAGCACATGACCCATACTGTGTAACAGCAGTTACACCCCAGGGACCAGAGATTAACAGCATGTGCTACGAGTGGTTTATTTTACAATTGCTGTGAAATAAAAGCTGATGGAAATGAGCCACTGGTGAATTACTTTGCCGGCAAAATCAACAGTATTTTTATCATCAGGGAAAATCTCACTTCTTCTGTCTTGATTTTTTTTCTAAGATTGGTTTCACAGAACATAACAGTTAGGGGAAAGTTGGGGAAGAGGAAAAACAGAAAAGGAAGATGTTACACTCAATCCTGACATTTTCATTGTTTGTTGGAACTCATCTGAACAAATTTTACTAGCTAAATCTCCGTGTCATAGTTAATTAAAACACAATTTGGGCAAAAAAAGAAACAGTCAAATGAAATGAAAATTATTTTCCAATAAACTACAGTCAGTCAGCTTTTCCTTCTCATTAAAGGAACATAAATGCAGCTGATATGCCCATATATTTTTGGAATGTTAGGGAAGAAGAAAATTAATCTCACAGCAGGGTATCATGGAGGTTTGGTTTTGTTGGGTTTTAACCCATAATGAGTAAAAAAAGAGTGGATCAAAAAAGTTGTACTTCTCTCCGCAGCCTTTCTACGGAGCAGTGAATTTATTTCAACTTAAAAAGAAAGACTAACATAAAACAGTCCACATTGTTAAAAAGCTCATAGAAAGTGTGTGTACTGTGACCATTAGGGACAACACTGAACTGCATCGGTTTCCAGTCACACAAGGAGATTTCCCCCTGCCCCAACAGGCTTCTCCTGACAAGAAACTTATATCACACATAAGATAAATCTCATTAGCTCTTACTCCTTGAGTGACAAAGCATACTGAATTCTCCCTGCAAAACTGCATTTTCTTAAAAGGAGTATCTGGGAGATTAAAGGAGACAACTAATATTAAAAGTAGGCAGCAATCAAAGGGCAAACATACAACTCAGTCATATACACATTTTTCTGCTATTAACCATACTTTTTTGTCTTCATTGGGATTTTTTTTCCTTTTCACACCCTTGTCCACATTTAACTTCAAGCAAACCGTTATTCACCTTTAGTATTACTGCAGGTTTCAGAGCGAATCTGAAATTTTTATTGATTGCCTGGGTGTTATTCTGTAACACACAGCAGATATTGCTAAGAGAGACAGCTGCCTGCCTTACTCGATCCTTTGGCTCCCCAGCAGCCATGCATACCTCACTCAAGGCTATCAGGTAATAGTTTATGGCATGATTTACATGTGCAGAACTGAGAATTCATTGTGAACCTATTTATAACTACAGCACGGTTGAGAGAGAAAGATGATTTAATAGATACTATAAGGATCCTCTGACAGGGCATATTAATATTACAGCCTTTTCCAAACTGTTCCAAGCAGCAGTAAGAAGTAGTTCCACATGCTTATCTATATTTGGAAATAATGTTTTATCTGTAAATTTGTATGTAATCAGTACACTTAATTTTAGACATTGTTTCTGCGCAGAGGACTGGCCAATTAAGCGTCCATCAAAAATTTTCCTGATACTTTCAGTCATTGGAATGGAGCTGATGTATAAAGATGCCCTGAAACGGGAAAAGGAACCAGACCTGGACAATTTATTTTAGAAGACATTTCTGCTTAAGTGCCTTATCCTTCACCAAAGGTGTTTTAAGAAAGATAGCTCCAGTTTTCTACCCCTATTCCTGATCGTGTGGAAGAAATTTCTCAATATCATAATGTGAAACAACCAACCTCCTCTTGCCCCAAAAGCAGGGTTTTCCCCAGTCACTCACTCTACAAAACATATTCTGGTATTACCTGTGGAACATTGCTGTGCATTAAGATGACTGCCAAATTTTCTTGTAGGGCCATTTCACTGTAAATATTCCCACACAATACTTAGCTGCACACAGAATGAAAGTCACACTATCGTTTGATCCAATGAACGGCTGAAATCACTGTACCATGGACAAGAACTCAACAGAGCACATCACCAAGAATGGATTCTAGGCTGATTGCTATTTTACACAGCTGAACATGCTGGACCCAAATGGGTAAACCTCATATGTCATTTCCTGGTGAGTAAATATTTAATTGTATTTGGGGTTTGTACTTACTTTGTCTGTTACTTCAGTAATTGCCTGTTGCTTCTACACCAGCATGCAAGAAATCCTGTCCACAGGTGCTTACAGAAATTTCAAACTAGGATAGTGTAGGTTTTTCTTTTTCTCCATAAGTTTACACAACGGGATCTCAAACACTATAATGGGAACTTGGCTTGTGAGATAGGTGGTACAGATAAAAAGTCAGATTTCATCACCAATGACTCCAATCTGTGGTAATGAGGACAGATGTATGTGATAAACAAAGACAAAGATAGATCAAGGTCTGAGTGATGAAACACAAGTGATGGGTAAGCATGTGTATTCCTGAGTACTACGGTCCTTGATATAACAAAAGCACACAAAAGCTAAAACCACAGACTGTTAATAACCCAAATAATACATTATCCCTTTTCCAAAGAAATCATGTGTTTAAATGGAAGGGGATGGGGGCAGTAAGATTCTAAGCAAAGTAAACAATACAAGGAGTGTATTATCTGCGTACACCACTGAGCCTTCTTAAAACACACAACACTGTCTTCTTTTGCCTGTCTTTCATTATGTTCTGCTTGTATACATCTGAATGTCATTTTTTAATTCCAGAAACACTCTTGGGACATGGATAAACACAAAAACACTCAGGGTCATGCTAATTTTATTGTCTCCAAGCAATGACAGGGTGAAACCAAGCTTCCTCATGTTGCTTCTTAGGTGGTATATTTTCGAAACAGCATGGCTTTGTGAGAAAGAGACGGATATATTCCTACTCAAGGCAGATAATGGCAGCTTTCCTGAGTGGCTGAGTAATTCAACAATCTATCTGGAGAATTTCTGAAAACTCACATAAACTGTGTGTCACAGCATAAGAAAATATTTACAGTGTATGATACTGGTGATGGTTGAGAGGTGTTCAGTTACGTTTTATCACACTGAGGATGTACTGGATGACTGCAAGATGACATCCTTTCAGTAAAAGTGGGATGGAGGGCAACCACCATATACATTGTAATACGTTGTCTTCAGGTAAGAAGACACTTGAAACTGGTATTGTTTGCAATTCTGAAGAGTACTTTAGGAATCCAAGCTTAATGGCTTCTACCAATTTTCATGAAAAGTGCTCTCAGCACAAAAAAGCTGAAATTTTAATTAAAAAAACAATATCAACATTCACAGAACTGGAAAAAGAGAGGGAAAAACAGCTGGGGCATAAAAGTATAGAAGTTTCACAGTTTCATTCACTGGTGACTCAGTTTTATGCTCAGTTGATTAACGCCAGTATTGATAAAAGTTTTGAAATCCCAGTTTTAGAACGTGATTGTCACAAGCCACATATAAGATAGATACACAAGAAATTACATTTTTTTACTAAACATACTTGACACTGATAATAATGGCCAAAATTATATACCCTTTTCTTTTTGGCATTTAATTATTTGTACCTTGGCAATAAAAGTTTTCTGGTATGATGGACTTTCTGGGCAAGAAACATGAAGAAAAATCATGGTGATACTTCCCACAGACAACAAACGTTGGTTTTAAATATCATTTACAAGGTAAAGGATTTGAAAGTCACATTTTAAAAAATATTCTTAGGTGAGGCTATCATCTCTGTCATTTAAGGCTTACATATGAATCAGCTCCAGGAGGCAGCTGGAGATGAAATATTTGGAAAGAAAAGAAATGCTCAGCTCTGTTGTACTAACAAAAGTCCTTAAGATTAAATCCTTGTAGATGTAAATAAACTATGTAAACATCTGCATGACAGACAAACATATGCATTCTTCACTCTTCCGTTTTATAGGCAGTACTATTCAATAATTGTCCGTACCCAGATGGTCAGCTCTCAAAATTCCTTTTCCCTTGCAAATTTTGGTATTTGAATTATGTAATCATATCAAATCACAACTCACTTCTAGACACTTAAAAACAATTCTGAAAAATATGGGAATCCCTCTTACCTGGAGAGTTACATATTGCATGGATATTCTACAAGGTCTTTTGTACAAGCACTGATTTCATAGGGAACAGCTAAAAGTTGTTTTCTGAAAAGCTCTACATTGTGTAAAAGCTTTTTTTATATCCATTCTACTTTAAATGCCAGGACTTAAATTTATCTTTTAAGAGTAAAGAATATTGTCACAAAAATCTTATTAGCTAGCAATTAGGGGTTTTATAATGAATAACATAACATACACACAGGAACATTAGAGCTAAACAAATATTTAGAAATACCCTGTCAAAGTAATTTTCATGAGTCTGGTATTAAAAATAACCTATTCTGTAAATGAAAATATTGAAACGTGGAAATCTGTCACTCTTACCTTATATTAAAACCTATTCTGATTTACAAGATTACATTACATTTTCTAATGTATACATTATGAGTAATTGTATACTTCATGTAGTCCTTGATAAGTGTATATTGCACATCTTCTACTGGAAGATTTTATAAATGCATCCTGTAGTTTGGATTTAAAGACACAACTGAAATATAATGGATGCTTAAATGTAATTGCTGCAGCAAACAATGTACAAACTGAGGCTCATATGATGCTCATATGAAGTAGGATAATTGTTACTGCAATTTTATGTGAGCCTGGATTCCCTCTCACTCCCCCTCCTCCTTATCCCCCCCTTTTTCTTCCCCCTCTTGCATGGGCAGGGACAGCTAATGTTCTTTGGTTTTCCCCTGCTCCTTGACGGATCCAAAGATCTAGCTAGCAGGCCTGAGTCTGGGGCTAAACATAGACTAGCTTACCCCATCTTTCCACTCGACCTTCACCATGCTAGCCTCTGTTTTCTGTCTTTCAGGTTTCAGGTTTGCCACTGTTTATTGATGCATGTTCCCTAATAGGATTTCAGAAAAAAATGAGAATAAGATTCTTACTAGACCCTCCATTATATTAATGTGACCAGTACAGAAAGAAAGGCTTGAACCTACCACTTCTAACACCCAACTTACATAGCTGATTGAAGCCTTCTTTTCCATGATTGCTGTAATAAGCAGTAAATAATACATCTGCAAGAAAAACAACAAACACCACCATTAAACTTGCTGTAACAGCACATGAGTTGGAGAGGAAAACAATCAGTCATGCACTTGCAGAAACATTAAGGTTCTATTTCATAATGAATCACATTCTGGAAAAAATTACTCAGTATTTTTCAGAAATAATTCAAAAAAACCCCAAACATTAAAATTATTTCAAATATCCTTTTTTTTTTCCACAGAAATTTGATTAAAAAGAAAAACAACTCCCTAGTGAATTTTCAAATTTACTACCTTTTCCAACAATGACATGATAATATAGTCTTTTTTCAAAACACTTAAGTTGCCTTCCTGAAGGAGCTTTCTCTGAAAGGCAGTGGCTACAACAACACTGCTTTCAATGCAAGAAACCTAGAGACAAAACCCTAATTAAAGCCTGATTTCTAAAACCACTTGCAAGGAATCTATCCTGTTCCAAAGTAGTTATACATTCCCTGTCCACAGCAAAATTTTTGGCCAACTTTCCTCTGTCAGAGAAATATTTTTTGGATATGAAAATACTAGGGGAAAAATTAACCTACAGCAATCATAAAGCTAACAAGTCTTGCACCATCGATGTATGTGCACGAACAGAAATTTCACAAGCAAACATTTTTACATGTATCTTTCTAATCTTCATCATCAGTATTTTTCTTTCTCTTGACACTGTTTTCCACCAACTCCAATGACTTAAGATTTTGCAATATTTTTCTGAATGTTGTTAGGACTCCTTTTGGACTCTGATTTCTGTAGGAGGTTCATGGGACCACTAAATACTTTTGCTTCACACGTCTACAGTCCTGGCTTCTGCCTTTAGGTGATTTCTCTGAAGAAAAGGGAACCTGATAGGTTATGTACAGTAAAATGGTCCCAAATGAATTGAAAAAAGGTAGGCTTTCATAGAAATAATTTTTTCTTGGTTTGAAGAATTTATTCAGTGCTAGAGTCCATTGCAAGTATGGTAGGCCAAGGAGGAATTTTCAGGCATTAGAATTAAGTTCAAACCCACCAAACCTCTGGGACAGATACTGTGAAAATTTAAGAAATACCTTCATTCTTTTGTGCCTTATTATCACACTTCTAAAAATAAAATTGCTCCCAACACTATTATCTAGTTGAATTGCCTGTAAACTCTCAGAGGCATAGATTGCCCTCTTTGGTGAAAACTCCAAGCACAAAGTAGAATCAATTTGAATTTAGTCCAAGTTTGTAGAAAAAAAAAATAAAAACTACATCAGTATTTTAAGTAAAACACAAACTAAGATTGCAGATAACTCCACAAACTGACAGTTCGATGACATTAATTAAAAGTTCAACATTTTCTTATCTTCTTCACTACATAATTAGATTTAATGAGCTATGACTTTTTAAGCTCAAGAATGACTCCCCTGCATTTTATGAGTCCTTTTGAAAAATGCCACAACAAGTATACACTCACAAACTTCCCTCTGTGTTTCCCTGCTTGTGGGCAGCTGTACTGTCCTCAACCTTCTCATGAATTTCCATCTTGCCACTCATCATATTTAGCTGTACCACTCCAGAATTTCAGTAGCAGGTATTACTCACATGGATCATAACTATTTGGTTACGGTTTATTACTGAATGTTTAACACAATGTGTAAGTGCATCAATAGCTTCATGGACCTAATTTATGAGAATCTCTCCTTCAGCTGTCCATGGGAAGAAAATGCTACTGCCAACAGCAACTCTGACACCTATATTAGATGGTAAATTCTAAATCTGGGTATTTTTAGCAGTCATCTAAAGGTACTACCTTTGATCCTAATTAGGTGCTTTAGGCAGCAAAAAAAAAAAAAAATTGTTGCATCCCAGATGTGTCTGTACTTTTGATATGAAGCATAATGATGGATAATGATAACTGTAATGTGGAGAAAGCCTTCCTCTCCCTGTAGCCATGTGTTAGAGATTTCAAACTTCCATAAAATCATTGACTACTTCATGAGAATGTCAAAAGAAGAAGTCTAGTGTAGATTAAAAAAAAAAACCCCAAAACTGTATTGTCCACTGGGAAAAATCTTAGAGAAAATTAAGTTACTTTTCTTCCAAAATATTTCCAAAATAGAAGAAATATGAAAGCTATAACAAATGTAGGAAAGTGTTCTTTCAGTTTTATCCAAGAAACAGAAATAAAAGCATGAGTGTTTGAAGGTTTCATAAAAGCTGTTACAAGATTTTTGCAGTACTTCTCAATAATCACATCACTTTAAGCAACTTAGTCTCATCCTATTTGTCTTTGATTTACTCTTTTTGTTTAAGTTACTTTGACAAGTAAAACGGCAGCTAGATAAATAAACCTTCTTCATTTGTCATAGACCTATGCATCTGTTCATGAGATGTGGAAGAAGAGAAAAAAAGTGTCAGCATACACCCGCTTGGGGGGAAAAAAAAAAGTGCATTGAATTTTTATCACTGAGGCTTTTCCCAGGGGCTCAGGAGGGACTCAAACCAACCATATCGCTCATCGTTCTTTCTAGAACACCCACCCTTTTAACAATGCCGAATCATTTCCATTATCATCGTCAAGCACAAGAAAAAAAGGGACGCAGTTTTCTTTTCAGGTTGTTGAACTGTTTATTGTTCATGAAAAGAAAAGGTAGCCTTGCTATTTGAAGATCATGACAGAGATGAATCCGAGAGAGTACTTCACATGGCTGCAAAAGTACAAACAAGGATTCATGTAAGAGGAAATATAAAAACTAATCATATAGGCCTACAATGAAAAAATGCTATGGAGCTTGTAATATGTATTTTAACATACTGCATACAGCACAGTGACAGATGATGCTGATGTATAACTAGAAGCATGAAAGTGATCTTATTCTGAATACAAAAAGTATCTTACTTGTAGGAGTTTGTAAGGTATGTTCCCAATATGTCTATTAAATAAACTTAATGAGGTAACTTGTTCAAAAACACTCTACTTGACTCTTATATACTGCTGGTTTGCAGTACTGCCCTTAAATTCATTGGTGTGCTATCAATCTAAATTAACTGCTCACTCATTCATGTGTGCAGCTGTAAAGCGAAATTATAACATTCTGTTCAGTCCTAAGAGTTATTTCCAAGACATTTCAATTTGTTACAAGATTTCCCAGTTACTGAAAAGTCTAAGATTTCAGAGTACAGTTTCACTGATTATTTCGTTACCTGGCCCATACTGTAAAATTCAAGGATGGTTTTCAGAAGGAAAAAATATGCAGAAAAACCCACTGAAGCAGCCTTGGTTCTCCCCCAAGCCAGACCAATTCAGTCAGCCATTGTATTCATTGCTGCCCAGCAACAACAGCAACGGATGAGACACAGCCTGAGATGTATTTCCCTTTCCTCATCCTTGTTGTGCTGAGAGAAAGAAGTAGCCTATTCCCTGTGCCATCTCCACACACACACACGAACAGCAGAGAAATGCAGGAAGAGCAAAAGAGCACGTGGCATTTTCCAGTTGCTTCTGATGTTGGCATGGGGATCAGGAGATCATTCTCACCACCTGATGATGCCTCTCAATGCCTGGTTTCATCAGGTCTACACTCCAGCTGCAAAAACACACACTACACTATACACATAGACCATGAACACACAGCAGGTCATCAGAGCAGACACAAATCCCACAGACATAAAACAGCAGACTTTCCTGGGAAAAATTGTTTGCTCATGTATTTTCAGTATAGGTTGAAAGAACATCCTTTATCTACATTAACTCTCTATTGTTTTCTGCAAGACATTGATGTAACAGCCAGCACAATTTTTCCCATTCAACAAAAAAAAAAAGGTTTATTTCAGCTCCATATTTTTACCTACATCAAGAATGCATTGATTTGATAATAACATATCATCCATAGCAATGCTAAAAAAATGGGACAGTTTTCTTGTCATGATTTTTTCTCTAAAGTCACTACAACTCTGAAAGAACTTGAATAAAATAATAATGAAGATATTTTTATGGATAATTATGTTGAAAATCTTAATTGACGTAACTAGAACTATTTTAATTAACTTCATATAGTATGCCAGAGGTAATTTGGAATATATCTAATCCAATGGTCAAAAAACCCATCATAAACAGCAAATGAGAGTGGTAGGAATTATTAGCATTTAATTCAGCATTTAATGTTAGCCCTAATCAAAGATCTACAAATGTCAGCTGACACAAAAACTTTCTTCAATGTATAATAAGGCTGTTTCCCTAGGGAAGGTGGGAGAGGAGGAATATAAATTCCTCACACTTAAAGGAGTCTTACCATAACATAATGAAAAACAGTCAACAAATTCCATGGAAATCCATTTTTTTCACAGACTTTGTGACTTCAGTGAGTGTTTATAGAGTAGTGCATCTGCAATGCATAGGTATGCCAGGAACTCTGAGCTGTGTTTTTTAACTGCTAAACACTCAGATAAATATTGTACAAAATAATACAGAGCTTGAACTAATAATAATTTTCTGAAACTTGCTTTACTTACTCTCAAGACACTCACCAGACTCATAATAATCATCACAAAAATTTTAAAATACTTTTAAAATACTAAGAATTGTAATTTTATTTGTCCAGCATAATAATTACAGTACAAAAAGAAGCAATGAGGGGAAATGTAGGTGATCCTTATCCTAGGCTGGTGAGAGCCTCTTCACTTCTACCAGTTATCTGTCTGAAAAAGCATGAGCTATTGTTTGCATCCAGACTAGTCAGTTTAAATCTTTTGAATGAAATTTTCACTAATGAGTTTTTTTTCTAATGAGCTTTTATATCTGTTTATATACCTTTATTTACCAATTAATTCCACACTACACTAATGAATTTTTTGAAAAAGAATTCGCTTTGGTTTGTTCTGTATCTCCTGCAGAGTAACTTCACTGCCCGTTGCATACCTGTGGTAATATGAAAAATAGTGAACAATAATTCTCCATTTACTCTGACCACACCATCTGCGATTGCACGGACATCTGTCAAATCACCTTCAGACATCTCTTTTCTACAGTGAAAAGATATACTTTCCCTTCTCTGTAAAGCAATTATCCGATTATCTTTGATCATTCCCATTTCCTTCTCTGTGCTGCCCCCAGTTCTGTTAAACCCTTTTTAAGACAGAATTTCTTGCAACCATAGCCGTCTTAAAAGGCCTGCAGACTATGGGCTGGTTGTGCAGTGCCACAATGTTTTGTTTTCTATTCCTGTTCTGCTGTCTAGCATGTTATTTACCTTTTTCACTGCTGCTGGGGACTGAGATGTATGTTTCAGAACACCGCAATCATTTCAAATACTGACTTGGGAATGAGGCAACACTAATTTCAAGTCAGTTATTGTGTCTACAGTCAAGACTGTCTTGCCATCTGTGTTGCTTCATATTTATTGACATTAAATATTAGCTGGCAGTTCATTACTCACTTGCTCATTGACAACCTTCTGCAACTCTTTCTTACCTTGAGCAGTTTTCTAACATCAAAGCCTTGTCATCCCACTGTTCAACCCGGTTTTATATTTTTTCTGAGGATCAGCATGGAATGGGATTCTTGCCTGCAGAAGCAATCATAGAACACCACTGACAGTGTACATTGACTGTGAAAACTTACCACTGTTTTCCTTATTTTACTTTGTAATTAATCAACATTTTTCTGAAAATCCAATGGTCTGTCAGCTAGCTGCCCGTATCTGTGTTTTCTGGAGTGACTTTCAGCACCCCAGCAGCATCACAATATGTGACTTACCTCACTTATTTCCCAGTTGACTAACTCTATTCTTTCTCATAGTTTCTGCCAATATGACTAATAAAGAAGTAAGACAATGGCCCTGTAGATCTCTAGATACCCTTGGAACCCTTTTTGAGAACTTGTTTTCATTTATTTCCTTACTGTCTTCTGGATTCAAGCAACAGGTTTTAAATCGTATAGTTGGTAGCAATTTACTCCAGACCTCTTGAGTGACACCTTTTTCTCTGACAATTCATTACCCTTATATTTTGTTCTAAATCTTTTTCAGTGATATATCTATTTAAGACTAATGAACACAAATATAAAGAAATAATTTAGATTTTACCACTGGCGACCTGAGTCCTCATTTTTATATGCTAGCCATCTATCAGTCTTATGGAATCAAGTACAGGCTTACAATTTCTGCTATGTTTGAAACCATTTTTATTATTTGTTTCTATGCTTAAAACAATTTACTCTTCAAAAATCTTCATTGACTGCATGATTAGGTATGATCTCGAATTTAACTTACCATAATTTATAATCTTTTTATTGTCTCTAGACACAATTTTCAGTTTTCTGAAAGGTTTTTCACTGTTTATGAACACCTTATTTTGCTGCTACAACTATGACACTATGAAGTGACTCTATCAGAACACAACTGCACCACAATCATCCCTACTTTCCCCTCCTTCCCAAAAAAGGACTAAAACATAAGTGGGATTTTTCAAATTATATAAGTGATTTCTAAATGTCTGTGCGGTTATTTTCCTGAATAAATTTGTAAGGTTCAAATTCATGCCTCTCTTTGGTTCAAAAAGCATTCAAACAATTCAAGCCGTACTTAAACAAAAATCAGACACAATTTCAGAATTTCCAAGGTGAAATTAATTCCTCCATAAGCATACTCGTGGTCAGAATTTATATGTGTAAGGCAAACACATGTGAGAGATTAATAGAATGCGGAAAGATCTCTTCTTTTTGTTCAGATCTTGAAAAATCCTTTGGCCACGCCACAGGGAGTCTTATTATTACTATTTATCCAGCAGATCCATGTGACAGACAATCAAGATGTCAGTGAGTGTGGGAGAATAAAATTAAGCTATAGTTTTTATCTCAACATCTTTTAGAAGTGTAACGTCTAATGTCAGTTTGCACTGTTCCAGGACAGTTATTACACAGGAAATGTATAATAAACACATGCTAACGAGATAAGGCAATAAGAAATGTACCCCTTACCAATGTAATCCAAGGAGTATAGCACTGAAGTAGGCACATATAATAGGAATTATAAAAAAATAGTGTTGGAACTTAAAACATAGTGAAATGCATTGATGTGGTTTACACATGCTATTGTGTTGATGCAAGATTATTATTTATACAAATTTCCCAGTAGACAGTGAGGTCGTGTACCGACTGAAAAAAAAGTTTTTGCTCAGCTGAGCCATTTGACCATGTATCTTCAACTAATTTGGTTTATAAACATGTCCGATGATAAACATACTATTTGTATCGTATCTTCTGACAAAAGAAACATTTACATATATACGTAAGAGTCAATACAGAGAAGTGATCAAAATAAATATATTATTTAGGTTATTTATTAGATTTATAACAACTCAAATCAAAGAAGATGTATTGACTTGCTGTTACTTTATGGAAATGTATTTGGAGACATGGAATTCATTATTCTCCACCTGTCAGTGACCCAATTTCAAGCGACTTCCATGATGGAATAAAAAAGGATTCTTAAAAGTGAGAAATAGCAGTCTTGAAAACTGAAACATGATCTGTTTCACATATGAAACTAATTTCATAGCCAAATAATAGGAAAAAAATACATAACTCAGAAAAGAAAAAAAAAAAAAGAAGTGAGAAAATATTACCATTTTGCAGCCATTCCATATCCTGAAGTTATGGTCTGTATGTCCTTCAGGGAATACATTTCAGAACCTGACAGCAGTTTTCTAGTTGAAATACATCTATGTCACAGGTTCTTACCTAGTAAACATCACTGGCTCTCAGTCTATACGAGGTAAATGCACTAAGGCTTGAGTTAATGACAGATACATGAAAGAACACATCTGATTCATCATTTGCATAGATACAGCTCAACCAGCAACTGGCTTTTCGATTCAGCATTTCAGTTCCATTTCCCATAACCTCCATGCACAGCCCACAGAGACAAGAAAGCATCTCCAGATGCCACTTCTCATGCTAGAAAGCAAAGTCCTTTCTATCTTCTACTGAAAAAGGCTCAGGATGGCGTGCCCTTAATCTTGGAGCCTTAGTGAATGGATCAAAACTGTCAGTCAAAAATAAAGGAAATCAAGGCACTTAGCCAGTGGAAAGTCTTTATTAGGCAGCCCCTTAAAAATTCAGACTATTTCAATGCACAGGAGCAAAATAATTTGGAGAGCCATCAAATGAGACAAGATCCAAAGGTTCAGATCGGAAAGGAGTTCTGAACCTTCAAAAGATGTACTGAACGACACATCCCTATATGGAGTTCTGTGGGGTGGTTGAATGCTTATTTTATTAGATAAAACAGAAAAAGAAGTCTCATTAGCAGCACGATACTAGGCTGGATATATATCTGTGTTTATTTCCAACAGTGGCTCTAGCCTATAAACCAAGTCTGGTTAGTCAGACCTGTCAGCAAGAAAAGAAGAAAAATTATGGTGTTCTTAAGCGTGAATTCCTTGGAGTATATACGCAAAGTATTACAAAATTCCTGTCTTCTGTGAGTTTACATTTATGATCAGACCCTACATTTCAGGAGAAACTTAGCTGGCACCACAAATAAGGCTTTTGGGAAGAAAATGGTGCAATCCTACATTCACAGCATTCAGCTTCCATGGTCCTATTGAGTTCAGCACAGAGCATATTTCCTCACGTGGTATATCTTGGAGATTCATTCAGGTACAACAGACGGGAAGAGAAACTGCCTTAAGTCCTTAGCACTGGATGCCATATGCTATCAGGGGAAGGTATTGGTTTACTTACTAAATAAAATATTGCCAAAATGAGTAGTTGGAGAAGTTCTACTCTTTCAGTGGGTATTTCAGTATTGAAAAGTCACGGTTTGTCTTGAATTCAATACTACCACAATGTCTAACAGACTGGGGACTCGAATGCAGGGACATGTTGATAGAGAATCACAAAAACTCCTAAGTCAGTCACTAATAATTCCAGTTCACTCAAGAAAATGGTACTTTGGGGTATTTGCAGCAGAGAATACAAGATTCGTCTAGAAGGGTGTGAAAGGACAAGCAAAAATGTTACACTATGCTGAGAGCAGCTCCTTGGAGAGTTGGATGCGTGGTTCTTGTCCACACTCTAAGGACTATTGATGCACCTTAAATTAAATTGCCAGAGAATGTTTCTTTGTTATAAATCACGATGTTTATGTAGATTTCCATTCCAAGGCACTGCTATGATTTTTCCTAACATCTCACTGTTAGATGACTTAAACCGACCCAAAGGGTCAATGATATCTATAATCCATTATTTTTATTCTTAATTTACTTACGCAGCTATGCCATAACACCATAGAGAGATTCCGAATTGAAATTAAATTTGGATCTGTAGAGAGTGAAATCTGACTGAAAAATCCAAGATCACTATTCCAGTGACGACTTATTCTGAGGCAGGAAAAAGAGATTTCAGGGCTCACAGACCTCTTTATGACGTTTGCCTTCAGGCAGAAAATCCTTAGTAGTTACATATTCCATTTCTAAAACTACTTTGAAGCTGACAATAAGTATTGCTCCATGAATCAACACATTCAGATAAGCAGAGCTAACTATATCTCTAGGAAAAGTTCTTGTCACTGCCAGCAAAGGTTACATTTGGAGTGCACATTACAAGTCAGTATGATCTTGTTCTTGCTCAAATGCTGGGCAGAAACAAGCTTGATCTGCCTCAGTACAGGCTAGAGGAAAAAAAAAGCCGAATGACTGCATTCATATGATGCCAAGCCCAAAGTAATCAGTAAAATATCCTGCTGATACATAGGAGTTTTTAGTGGATCTAATTTAGCACTACATTAGCACTTTACCTGTTCCTACCCTTACCACTCTTGACTACTATGAATCCCAGGAGATTATGAGTCTCTGTTGAACATCAAACTGCTGCTCAGTTAAAGTCAGGTGATGCTCTAGGCCATCATGGTTACACATTTCCCCACAATATATATACATTATTCTAAAGAAAGGATAAAATACATTTTAATAATTCTTCTGTACTAAAGAAAAATCAGTTTTTAATGGGTAGTTTTCAAAAGTATTGTTCTGCAAAGAGATTAAGGTCAAAGGAAAGAAGGAACCATAGTTTCTAACACCTCCCCTGACTAATATGGACAATTTCTGCAGGTCACTCTTGAAAAGAAGATGATTGGTTATGTGTTGGATTCAGGAATCTTGTGGCTCATGCCTATGGGACAGGCCTTCCTGCAGTGAGCTCCAAAGCTACATAGCTTGCTCTGGATGGATAAGAAAGTGCCAGAATTTTTACTGTCATATAAACTTGTAAGTTTTCCTTCAACTGAAACATTAAAATTAAGGAGCAAGACACTAGGTAAATAAAAGCTTAGATGTGAAGACTTTTTAAAATCAAAAACATGTTCCACATGTCATTTCAGATTTATCAATATAATTTTATCAGCCTTCAGCTGCCAAGCAGAAAAGCAGGCATCTCCATAGGTCCAGAGTCCTATGTGTCATCCCTGTGCTGATGTCTCCAGTAACAGTGGACATCTCAAGTGGTAGTAGACACCTGCAAGTGAGCAAGTAAACAGAATTCAGCATGTCAGAATTTAGCTTTTCTGACATGATCATGCTCACATACTGTCATTTAAGAACATTATTTGCATGGAGACGCTTCAAGAATACTTTATGCCCTAGAGACTGGAAAACACCTTCCTGAGTAAATCTCTATTTCTTTTCTTCTCAATAATATATGACCGTTTCTTTGCACAACAGATATTCTGAGGGGAAAATGTGATTACGGAAAAGGACAATCCTTAGTTTACAAATGAAAGTAAAATCTTTGTTTTTTGAATATCATTAATGTAACATTACAAAAGAATTGAAGAGTAATGAAACAAATTTGTCAGCCACCTTTACCCAGCCAATCACCCTCTCTCTGTCACTGGTCTCACGCAGTTGGAAGACTTTGCTATCAAATTCTTACAATTCTTAGATCATTCAGTACTTCAGTCCATTAAAAGTTTCAAAAATAGTAGATGAGCTAAAAATAAAGCTTTCTGAATCACTAAAATGATGCTGTCCAGGACAGTTACATTATATAAAATACAAGGGGGTCATGGGGAACTTTCAACTGTAGCACCAGACAAAAGTGAAGTGTGCGAGAATGGATGAAACTAAAAAAATAAAGGTCTTGTAAATAACTGGAAAGTCGGAAACACTGATTCTTATGACCACAGTCTTAATATTACGCTATTGTTTATAAGCTAAGTTAGCAAATATAAGCATTAGGCATCATGCAAGGAAAATGTCTACCTCACTTAATTGCATTAGAGTCAATCATGTCCTGCTAACCACATTCCTGTATGTCAGCCAGCCTAACTCAGAGATCTGCAGCAGCCAGAAATACAGTTATCAGGATTCCTCTGCCTCCTAATTGACCAACCAGTAATCAATAACTATTTCATCTATCCACATATACTAAATGTCAGAAGACTGAAAGACCTTGTGATGCATCATTGAATGTCAATATAATTTTCTCTTCTCAACACTTAGACACCAATGTGAGGAAAAAAGACGGTGCTCCAGGTCTCCAGATTTAACTCCAGATTGGTAAGGCTGTTCAGGAAATAGTCATGTGACTTTCTACTTTGAAAACATGTTATTTTGTCTAAAATGAAACGTGTTTATGAAAGTGTCCAGCTGTGAGTGCATTTCCATTGGGAAAGCTTAATTCAGATGCAAAATGACATTACAGAACCACAGAAGGGGTAGGTATCTCAAGAAAGAAATGGCCTTGCTATCAGGACAGCTATTCCAAAAGTTGTTTCATGCATTTCTAATTGCCATGCTACTGAACATATCAGTAATTGGTTCTTGACATTGACATTTATCTTTCTCTCTCTCCTTTACTTTCACCCCTTTTTATTTCCAACACCTGAGTTTCCTCAGCTGCACAGATTTTATAATTGGTTCATATGAAATTATGTGGAAAGAGCATGAAGATAGCTTTTAACACTGGTACACCCACTCAGAAAATTTGATCCTTCTAGCATTACTCATATAGCCAAATACATAGAAATCTGATCAGATTTAGAAGAATGTTTCTGCCAAAAGATCTGTCAGTTCATTAATCTGCTTTCTTTAAGAAGAAGTTCTTGTTAACAGAAAAATTTTGGTTGGCAGATACATTTGTTCAACATCAAATGCATGGATGAGCTTGATACATGGTTGGAAAATACATTTTACAAGACGGAGTGATAACACCGCTCACCACCACTCAGCTTCCCTGCTGATGACAGAAGGAGGTTATCACAAAAATAACAAGCATCTAGTAAAAGCTGAGCAAACTTGAGTTATGCTGGCTGCATCTGAAAAAATCTCTTTTGAAAGGAAAACTCAATGGGCAAAGACAGGGAATTTACTATAAAAGAAGCAGCTTCTCTTCTGTTTGTAATAGCTCAACTATACTTACACTGAAACTTAGACACTACCATTCTGAAGCAGAAAAGAACATATCACAGCACTTTTAGAGGGCTTGCTCTTAGTCAACAGTAGTTGCCACTATTTCAAGAGAGCCACATTCTTTACAATGCAGCTGCTTGGGTACAGTTTGATAAACTCATCTATGAAAGGATTTCGTTTCAGTCCCGAACAGCAGTGTGGATTTTTTGCTGAGATAGAAATGTGATGTCTTGTACCATGAGGACAGACTTGTCTTCTGGAAAGCTAGCAACAGATAGCTGCAAGAGGATCTATTTTGGTACTGCAGCCCGCTGAATCACATCAGACAGCAGTCGTTTATTTGTAGTAAGCAATGGGCAAGTAGCTTTTTGCTCCAGCAAGACATACTTTGAAAGCAAAAGACCCATTTAGCATTGCGTGGGAAGGAAAAATGTCTTTCACATCTCCTTGAAAGTGTAACGTTTTCATTACTGAGCCTCTCTACACTCCAAAAAAGAAATCTGCTGAACTCTGTTCTACCTACTTCCTCACATCACAAACTATTAAGCTTTAACTTCTGAATTAGAGAAAACAACCACAGAAATACCGCTGCTCCTAACAGCACTTTGCTATGGAAGACACTCAGTGGCCCTTCCTTCACTCAGCAGTAAAGACGAAGAAAAACCTCAGGTGGCAAGCTCCTCCTAAATACTTGGATGCTTTCAAAATCCTCGTTAAACAAACCTCTCCCTCTAAAGCAAGTTTTCCATGCTCTAGCGGCACCCCAGAAACTGCTATTGTTAAAAAATAATTGAACATTACCATATAACTCGTTTAGAGAGGATCACAAATAATGCTGGAAAACTCAAATATGTACATAACCCATTTGAGACAATAAGAATGGAGAGATAAAAGAAAGTAAAACACCTCTAAAGTGAAGTTCCCAACTTAAGAATTGGAGACCGTGTATTCAGAAGTCTTGCTTCCACATTGCACACATGGAAATAATACTGTAACTGTATATCAGAAAACGGTCAATGAAAATACTGTGAGAAGCTCAGGCATCATGGCAATAGAGGTCTCAAAGAGGGAACTTCGGAAAGGGGTGAGTGGAAAGCAGAAACATAAGGAATTTCTGATGAATAACATTAATAATGGCAATAATTTTAATGAGGACAGAAGAAAACATACCTTCCAAAAAGGATTAAAACGATAAAAACAAAAGGAGAATGAAAGCCAAGAGACTAAGCAAAAAGAAGTGCTTATTGTGGGGTTCCTAACTGTTCAGCAAACACAAAGCTGTTAGGAGAATGGCTTTTAGAAGAAGGATTATGAAATTTAAGAGACACATAAAAAGCTAGGACATTTTGTGTGTTAATACACACTGACATAAAATTATTTTTCTACTCTGCTTTATTAAATTAACACTTATATTGCAGTGACTTTACGGGGAAAAAACAAACAAAAAAACAAAAACTACTTCAAAGAACAGAAACCCTCAAAGATCAAAGACTATGATTTCCTAAGTTTACATGCTACTTCCAAAAAGGTGTACCTGGCAAGTTTCAACAGCCTGGCAATAAAATATGTGCACAAAGTCATATTTAATTAAACAGCCAAAGACTGTAATCGCCTAATTATATCACTAACCTTTGTCTTGCCCTGATTCATTGGAAAGGGTTTCAGACAACAGCCAATAGGGAGTTAATGGCTGTGTCCTGGGAAATATGAACACTTACTCCATTATTTGTTTCTCTTAGCAAATTAATTTGTAGACATCAGTCATTGCGCGAGGTACCTGCTAACCAGCAAAACTGCATGCTCCTAAACAGCTAGAGCTGCAGTTACACTGGAAAAAAACCTCCATGTATTTAAAGATTTCACCAGCTGGCTCTTAGAGGCATATGAATCTCATTTGTTTTGGTTCACTTTAAGTTCAGTGATCTCTACTTTATTCATTTTCTCCCAAGTCTGTTTTGAATTTCAGATATGAACAAATTCAACCAGCTATCTTTCCATCCTGCATGACTTCATCCCATTCCTCCTTGCATTAATCCTCTTGCCTTCATATACATAGTCTGATTATAGCCACATTCTGTCTCCATATGATTCTTGGGCTGCTTCTCCTCAGCTGTTATAAAGTAAATCCCAGGAAAATCAAGGTCAAGCTAAAACTGCATATTTTGGTCTATATTACGAAAAATCAGCTCAGTACTTTAGAGTTAATCTTTTTGCTTTGCCTTTACAGTATCTACCACAAAACTTCTGATCCACATGAGCAGGTGCAGTAGCGGGTGCTAAGCCCCCAGAATCTACACTATATGCTCTTTGAGGTTTTTAGTTCAGATTTGATTTCTTCTGGTCCCCTAAATCGGCAATACCCACCTCACACCTGTTTCAAAGCTGTGCTAAGGGCCAATTACGGCTTTTCAATCTCTCTAGGGGCTGAGGTGCCCTCAGCAAGCATCTGGCTCAGAGCACCCACTGTAACTGCCTCAGAGAAATCCGGCGTGTCCATGGATCAAACCATTCTGCCACATAAAACATTGCGAAATGGTGACTCCCTTCAAAACTGTACTGTGAAAAGGCTGATGCCATGTCTGCCTTACAACCCTCGTGACAAAAAGTAAGGAATAAATCTGAACCAAACTTTGATGACACAGTGACTCTTACAGACAGGTCTCTCAGTGGCAGAGATCACAGCAAAAATTCTGCACCACTACTGAATCACGCACAAAGGAAGCAGCAACTTCATTTACGTCGCGCCTCTAAGAGTGAGACAGCCCACAAGTCCAGGCCCTGCACAAAACCAGTCAACAAACTGTCTTGTCCTCAGCACATGCTTTTCAGGAATGTGTATCAGTTACACTACAACACCAATGGAAACATCAGAACAACTTATTCAGCCATGGGGTGTTCTTTTGGCATTTGTAGCACATTAAATTGAAATTGCAGCATTGCTCAAAACAGTTTCTCTGATGTTTCCCAAGCTATATTTCCTATTTTTCATTTAATGATGGACTGTGATTTTTTTTTTTTTTTTTTTTTAAATTCAATACACATTGACACAATTTCTGAGTACGGATAATTTCCCTTTCAATACTTTGTCTCAGAAGCCAAATATGAACCATACTTTTGGTGAATATTTCTTTTCCTCAAAATATTTAGATGTTTAGTCCTCAAAGCAGAGTTACCCCAACGCAGGCTTTCATAAGGTTGGTTGAATAAAATCATCCAAGCTGCTCACATTGCGGAAAATACTGTTCAGAAGAATATTATTCATAGGGTAAATACAGCTTGTTCCAGGCTGCATTTCCAGCACCATGAAACACAGATCCCCAGTTTATTTTTAAGCCTGCCATACAGCTGTTGTAGGAAACCTGCCTAAGCATGCACCAGTTGGTTGTCAGAAGTCAACTTTTTGTTCAAGGTACCTGACATACTGAGAAAATTAAAGTAGTGAAAGTAAACCAACTATACGCTGCTGACAGGTTTCTTAATGACTTGAGTTCAGAGTGCTTCTCCATCTCTGCAAGGCAACCAGTAGAAGAACAATCCAAATTCAGATGGTAATTCAGAACTCTAATTTCCCAGGCCACAACAAATGCCTTTCTAATGGAAGCAGAAATGCTTGGTTTCCTGGGTTGGTTGCAATTATAAGTATATACACCCTCTCCTACACCTTCAAACCTACATTTGAGGACCACAGCTGGAGGAATGAAGATCCTTCACCCCTTACTGCCAAGGAGACATACTACTACTGGTAGCCTGCGTAACACGGGATTGATACTGTCAATCAAAAAAATAATGTGTATTAGAGGAGGAACTGAACTTACTAAGCAAACACATTGCTGCTGCACCAGCAGTATAGTTTAATTGAGTGAGTGGCTGCATTGTATTTAGTTGCCAGCTGAACTCAAACCACAACAAAATGTTACTAGCAGAATCTCCACATTTTAAAATTGTGAAATTGTAATGGAACTTCACATTTAAACATTCAAAGTGATTTTAGGAAACCAGAAAGTCTGTGTAGGATATAATGCAGACCTGCAAGTATAAGAACAATCACAGTTTAAAAATATTATCTTCTTATATCAGAAAATACATATGTTAATTTTCTTAGTGGAAAACCTTTTTTGGTTTGCGTGAAAGTATACTCATTTCTAATAACTTCTGACAACAATCATCATCTTTTCCCTATTTCCCACACACAACCCCTTTTTTTCAAACATTTTTAACCACAGTAAAGGCAAGTATGTGTTAGAGAAAGAAAAAGCTTTGAAAAGGAAGTAGAAAGCTCAAAGTTTTAGCAAATACAGGCTGCATGTATTCCCTGCAAAATCTGCCCCTAATGTGTTACTAAAAATACGTCTTTCTGTACGTGAAGACATTCCGCCAGCTTTCAATCAACAAAATAAGCTTTCATCTTTTCACATTCACGAAAGAAGTTCCGAGAAAAGCGTAAGAGTTTATTTGCCCTCCCTCTGAAATCCAGAGTTGTTTGCTTTACTTCTGAGGGCACTAGAACTAGGCATATGACTCCAGGCTACAGAGTTAAAGTATATTATTGCATCCTTAACAATGCACTCTATGGGGGAACTGTCAAATCAGGAATACAACTTCCTACCAACCAGGAAGCACTGTTAATGATTTTCAGTCAATTAAACAGTGCACACTACTTATGGAAAATATTCAGAAACTATGTCCTTGCTACAAAAGGAACACATGAACTAACTTTTATACTATGCTTACGCACAAATGTACACCATTTTGTTCCCCACAGAAGCTACAGAATGCTAAGTCATCTCTCTCATATTTTTTTTCAGTTTTCTCGGAAAAAAAGGCAGACTACTAGCATTGCAAACATATGTTCTTTAATACAGCAAGCAGCCTGAAAAACATAAGCAAGCAGAAAGGAAGAATATCCTTGAGAAGGTTTAGCTGAATTCCTTTGAATACTTTTAGGCAAATAGAGTTATTGGAAAATGTACAGGTGTTTTTCTTGCCTGATACACCGAAACAACCCTTTCTACCACAAAAAGAAAATGGTATGAGCCAAAGGCGTATATTTGAGTTTTATATTGTTGGGTAGCCGTAGGTAGTAGATGCATGTTTGCTAAATCTTATCTGAGAAGGATGTGAACAAGTTGTAAACAGAAATATCTTGGAAAAGAGAAAAGGTGGACTCATTTAACACCTGAGCTCAAAAAGCTATTTTCTAGTTGTTACTATAACAAATATACTCAAAGTGAACCATAGAAGCCACTAATTGGATCTGAATTGCTCAAACATGCATTTGCTTGGGCAACAGAATTTCCTTTGCAGAGAAATCCCGTGTTTATAAAAGGGCTGAAAATCAACATTTCCTGCTTTTGTCTAATGGAAGCATGTTTCAACAGGACTTTGAAAACATCTGAAGGATTCTTGTATCCTGAGATCATCTGACTATTGTGTTTTGAAGTGTTGTTTCTTCATGAACTGTGAGACAAGCATAGGATAAGTGGTTGCAGATTCTTTACAATATAATAAAATGTTCAAGAAAAAACAATCATCATACTTGGTCATTTCTGTCAAACATCAATGGCATGATATCTGCTGAGATGTTTGTTGTGAGCTGCACACTACCACCACACTCATTCCCAGAGCCCTATCTGCTTAGATTAATGTCACCACAGTTTTAACCCAAAAAAGATAATGGCATTACATGTTCTCTGCTGCTTAAGCACAGGAAAGGTGTACTACCAATCTCTGCTCTCTTCCTCATCAGTGTGTCTCCAGCCAGTTGTGAAGGAATCATCTGTCGGAACAAGTGTTCACACTGACCGCTTATTTAGTACTTGGCCTTCCAGAGGAAAGTGCCAGCGAGCTCATCAACTGTAGACATAACAGAAAGTATAATGATTCCTTGGATCTGGAATCACAGAATCACAGAATG
>NW_010233983.1:0-12058 GCF_000690775.1 Eurypyga helias | reverse complement strand
AGATAAATTCTCAAAAGCATGATGGCTTTTCTCATTTAGTCAGCAGATTTAGCAGGGGCTCTGTTGCAATTCCCCTTCTGTCTTTTTAGGAAAACTTGGGAAATCTTGTGTTATTGAAAATTTCATTGGTTCAAACATTGGAATTGTAATAAAATGAATAATCAGGAAAGGATAATGGACTCTGTATCTTGAGACTCCTTATCTTGTTAGTGTTATGTCAAGATGTGACACAAGTTTTTAGTGGAAACAGCTTGTGGGAGGACGCTGTGGATTGTTTGTTATATCTTTGGTTGAACAGAACAATATATAGAATAATAAATGCTGTTAAAGATTTTTGCTGGTATAATTAAGGGTTTTTTTTTACTGTGGTTTTTCGCCAGTTGTTTTTAATCTGAGCTAATGCAGCTGTGCCCACACAACTCATATGGAGAGACCTAGACTTAAAGATCTAAGAGGCTAGTATAAGGGACCAGGAAAGATTGGAGTGGGACTGAGGAGTTGGAGGCACCAGGAGTGAGGGGTCGCTTCTGGTGGGAGGGTTGCCATCAAACCTGTTAACTTTACCTACTCATGGAACCGCAGTGTTAGTTGTTGATAGGGCCTCTGTGAAATGGATTTAGAGAAGAGTTAATTACTTAAATATTTACATTTAGGATTCTTTTAGTTGATGTGAGTATTTTGAGCATCCATGGGGGTTTTGCTGTTTGATCTAAGCCCACTCTGGATCAGTACAGTTTTATAGAGTAAGTGTGGATGTGTTTTGGAGACTCACAAGAAAGACTGAAAATGTGTGGTAGAGTGTAAAAGAGCCCAGTGTTGTTAATGCTCACTAGAGTAATTCTATTAAGTGCCTATACAATAAACATTTTCATATGAAGAAAATGGAAAATACAAAGCACACTTCACTAATTCTCTCCCAGACCAGTGTAAAGCACTTTGGTGTTAGCTTGTGGCTGTGTTAAACAGAAATTATTAACGTGAAAGTATGATTGATTTTTCAGAATAAGGCACTGTTTTTAGTGTTATTGCTGATGTGTTACTGAAGCTCTTTACATCTCTACGAGACCAGGCAGAACTAATGGTAAACAGAGAGCAAAAAAGACTGTTAGACTCTTCCCCAGGAATGAAGCTCCTTTGATCCCTTTGTGAGCTGGCATTAAAAACGAGAGAAAATGTCCCTTTGTGAGCTGGCATTAAAAACAATGAGAGAAAATTGTTTGCTTACATAAATGTATTTTGTTCCTGGAAATTCATTGACTAACATTAATTTATGGTGTGCACTGTGATCCCGATACCAGTTTTACAGTACCTTGAATGAAATGTATAAGAAAAAGATCAAACTGTAGCCCTGGATTTTAGATGAAGATGCTAGTTGGTCTCCAGGGGAAGTGCATTGTCTCCTCAGTGGTTAAAGCTCTTGGGGCAGAGAATGATGTAAGTTTGGGCTGTTTAACCTTAGGAGGTTTCTACTAAGTCGTTTTTCAGAGTCTTAAAGTTTGACCTAATCATAACCAGAATTACCCTGGAACAATAAAACTGCAGCCAGGATGTAGAATGGTTGTCTTACATACCAAGTTTCAGTCACAGTGCTTTGTCAAAGATGGCACTTTTACCAAGTTCTCTGAATTACTTTCATTGCACAATAGAAGATTTGGTCCCTGTGTCGTTCCCCCCCCCCTTTTTTTTTCCTTCTTGGAAATAACTGAAATATATATCAGATTTATTGTTTTTTCTGTCATCTCTAGCACATTCCATAACATGTCAAAGTTCCATGTATACAAATCACGATTGGCAGAGCTGGAGGTGAAAGAAAGCTGGATCAATAAGTGGGGAGGTCTCAGGAACTTAATCATTTGTAGCAGTCTCAGCCCTTCCTAATATATACATTTAGCAGTGATAATTTGGACAATGCAAATTGAACTCTTTCCTTATTTTTAATTTTCTGTTTGTCTTGTAGACTATATATAAAAATGTAATTTGAAATGTAGGGTATTGGAAACGCTGCTGTCTTCGGTTTTTTACCTATTTATAGTTCTTTCCACAGTTGTCACGGTTTATTGCGGCAGTATTCGTGTTCCCTGATTTACTGTGCGTGATATCTACTGGGTTTTTTACCTTCATCTGTTAGAGCTACTTGGTACACGCCTCAGGGGTGCATTTACACAGTATTTACAAAAACCTTCTCTTATATTTGTGGAATTGTTACTAAAGTAGTCATTCGTTTCTGTTAAATAAAGCTAAGTTTTATGCTGTCATAAACATGTATATATTTGAAACTATTATTTTGTTTTTCTAATGTTACTTTTGATAGATTAGTGCTAAAATACTACGGCGTAATGCACTTAGCTGCTATTCTTTGTGCCAAACAGAGATGAGCTTATTGCTGTAGAGGTTTTTTTGTCATAAACAGTGAAAAAGGAGTATAGTTGTTTCTATATGATTGTCATCTTTTCCTTATAATTTGACAGTAGGTATTGACAAATGTATTTCGTAGCATTAGAGAAATTAAGTTGTGTGGCAACCTCAGTTAGCAATTTATAAGGTTTTTAAAGCAAACAATCTTCTTTTCAAGTGGGTGAGGTGGGAGCTGGGTGTAACCCTCAAAGCCAGCCAGGGGTTATCTACTGAACACAAAATGTCTTTGCTACTTGAGTACCCATTTGACTTTGTGTCACAGACAGCTTGTCTACTTTCAGCATGGGAAACATGCTTAGCAGCCACAGGATCTTTGATTTACATAGTGAACCATATTACACTAAATTATGTGTGATTATTTCCAGCGGTAGTTTTCCTTTCTGTATTATACTTGTGATGATTTTCATGTCAGCTGAGTATGTAGCTGCCAACTACTATTGCTCTTTGGCCTAGTATTCTGGGCTAAGGTAAGTTTTATTCTCTTCTAACACAATACAATATGAAGCAGGAAGAGAATCTTAACTAGTGCTTCACTGCCTGGTTGCCACACAGCTGTCATGTGAACCTGCTCTGTAGGCTTCAGGAAGTTTCTTCTACTGAAAAGCAAAATGCCACAAAATGAGTGGAGACGTTCACCCTCCTTGTGAATGATCCATCCCCTGTGCCCGTTGTTGTGTATCAAAAGAGGCACTTAACGTTCTAGAAGATACATTTTGGGGTTTTTTTCCAGATGATATAGGGTGAAGGATCCATGGTATCATTTAATTACAATGGAAAGCTGCTTGTTGCAAAATAAGGTTAAACTTTTTCATTATTATTTTTTGGTAGTTTATTCCTTCACTTTTTGAATTGGAGATGGACTCGTTCCAGGAGGCAGGACTTCGTGTGACTGACATTAATTCCACTGTTCAAAACATACAAATTAATTTCCCCCTATTATGTTAAAAAAAACCCCAAACAAACAAAAAACAAACCACAAAATCCCCACGACCCAACACAAAAACTAAACCCATTAAAAGATTATTCCTTAGATTGCTAAGTCAAGATTCCCAAAGTTAGTGAACTTGAGAATGAAGGCTTGCTTTCTTCAGCCTATGATAACTATATGTCAGCTGTTATGAGATGGCATATTGGTTTTTACATTCTTACTGTTAAATAGGTAGCTCCTGCTTTATCAACTTCATTATCCAAATCTTGTTCTGAAGATAAATTGTTACTTTACTCATGGCCTTTCTGCAATGACACTGGTATCTAACTTACCTTTTGCAGAAATTACTGTTTTCATGTCACCCTGCAAGATGAGGTGACATGATTTACCTGCTATGGATAAAAAACTAATAGAGAATAGGTTAAAAAAAAATTTGCTGTGTCTGGAGATAAAAAGAGCCATTTTTTCAGAATACTGATAATTAAGTACTGTACTCAAGCATGGTTTCTGTGAGCTTTAAGTGTTGTCAATTCATAGAGTTTCTGCAAATCAGACCTGGAAATCTTAAACTGAGCAATTTGAAAGTGAGGAAAGCGCAGCTGGTGAATGCCGTTGGAATTCATGGCTGAAGTGACTTGTGCAGCAGGTGGGAGAGCTCTGCAGACCTTCCAGGGAAGCACTCAGTGTGGGCATTGAGAGTTAGCTGCCCTTTTTCTTATGCCTTATAGAGAAGAGGATGAGGAGCTTTCACTGATACTTGCTCATTGCTGAGACACTAATCTTCTACAAAATCACTAAGGTTGGAAAAGTCCTATAAGATCCTCCAGTCCAACCATCAGGCCAACACTACCGTACCCACTAGACCATGTCCTCAAGCACCATGTCTACACGTTCCTTGAACACCTCCGGGGTGGTGACTCCACCACTTCCCTGGGCAGCCTGTTCCAGTGCCTGGGCAGCCTGTTCCAATGCCTGACCACTCTTTCAGTAACTAATTTTTTCCTAATATCTAATGAGGTGTAGTTCATTGGGCTAAATACAGGAAGCCCAAGGAGTAACCTTTGGTCCTCAGACCAACCAAGTAGCTCTGATTGACTCGCACCCACACTGCCTACCTCTTCTGTCCTGTGTGGTCCAGCTGCGTTATTTTTGGCTTCTCGATCTCATTTCAGATCTTCTGAAATAGTTTGAAGCCTGTATGCAATGCAGCCCCACCTGAAAAGGGCTTTCCATATTGTAAAACTGGCCTCATATGATGCGTGTGGAGGTGGGGTATGGTGGAGACAGATGGTGGTGATCAAGGGGGGTGTCGAAACCTGAGGAGGGAGCCAGATTTGATGCAGTGCTGTACGTGCCTCCTTTTGCAAGCAAATCCTGGAGTGAACACTTCTCTTGGAGCAGTGCAGTTGGAGAGGTCCCAATAGAGCTAGGGAGCAAAATAGGAAATTGGTCAAAATTAACAGAGATCATCAGCTCAAGCTAGTTTTTGTTTAAATCCTGTTAGATATAACAGCTGCTTCTTAGAAGTTCAATTCCATGCATGTTTTATGTATTCCTTTAGTTTAATAAGAACTAATATTTCTTAATTTTGCGGATGCTTAACTTTTATATTTTATCCATTAAGTAATAATAATTGGATTTAATTAGTTGTTTAGTACTGCAGATTTTTCATTCGTATTTTTTTTCTTCTAACACAATACAATATGAAGCGCCATTCTGTATTGGTGTCTAATCAACTTTGACTTTAAACCTTTATTTTTCTGTATCTTTAAATCTGAGGGGAACCTTCCAACCCAAACCGTTCTAAGATACTATGATTCTCATAACTTTTTTTTCACCTGAACCAGCTAAAATTACTGCTTTGAATATTTTCTGCTTTGTGTCTTATGTTATTTTGTTGTATATCCTTTAGTCTTATTTCTTATATGTCTTTTTTTTTTAGTTCAAAGTTCCTGCAGCAACAAGTGCCATTATAACAAATGGTAAGAATATAGTTTATATGTATTTTTAAATAGTTTTTGGATTGTTGTTTCAGTAAAGGGGTGTTGATAAAAGCGAAAGTGTCTTTTCTTTCAGAACCTCAACAGACTGCAAACTTATTTTAATAATACTACAGCATTATTTAAATTGCTTATGCATGGGATGAAGGTATTAAACCACTAACATTATTAATATTCTTTTTTCTACTGTGTGGCGTGGATTTTCTGTGCTGAAGGTTTCTTATTAGCTTCTGTTATAAGACTAGTTTTGATTATAGGAAATACCTGATTTAAGACTGTGCTGGGTTCAGCCAGGAAAAGGGTTAACTCTCTTTACTGTGTCTGCTAGAAAGCTGTGTTCCTGGATGCAGAGAGCAGCTTCGTGGTATTTTGCTAGCCGGAGTTAAACCACGACAAAGACCCAATGTAATAATTATATCTTCTTGCTTGGGTTTTTTTGAGCTGTAAGTTTAGTATAGTAAATTGTAATATATGTTTCACCTTCCCCCCTTTTTTTCCTCTCTCTTTTTTTGTTTGTTTTCTAGATGGAATAGGAATAAACCCTGCACAGACAGCAGGTAAGTTATTATTTATGAAGTCCAGTATTAAAAACCTCAGTTTTTAATCTGTTTCTTTAGGCCTGTGAAAAAAATGAGGCACTTCCGATCTTCAGGGCTTAGCTCTTCAGTGTGCAGTTTAAAAGAGCAACGCTGTGTTATATTTTACTGAAATAACAAGTAATAGCTATATTTTTTTCCCACTGCGCTTAACCCAATAGTATTTGCTACTTTAGCAGCCCATGTCATGAGATATGTTAAAAAAAGTAGTGCTGAGTTTTAGAGGAGGAACTCTGGGTGCTTTGGAAAGCATGTTTTCAAGAAGAGAGGATCTTCTTGTCAATAGCCTTCTTGATCTCACCAAGGGACTCCATGTGAGAAGTCTCAGATTTCCGCTGGGGAGGCTTGCTATGAGGCAAGAGTTTCTCTGTCATAGAAAAGTGTAACGCTGAAATACATGGAAATGTAATACAGATTATACTAATGATGGCCTGTCATTGGAAGCAAGCTTCTGTGGACTTGTTCTTGAAAAGCTGAATTTGGAAATTACTACAGCAGTTAAATCTCGATCCATTTGAGATGAGAGTTGTGGTGGAGTGGGATATCTTTTCAGGGAAGAAATGTCCATGATTTTCTACTAAGATAATAAAAATTACTTTGGTGCCTGTGAACCCAGTCATCCAGTGAAAACTCTGAATCTGATTTTACTCCTGCTTGCAGACATGATGAACAGTTGATAGAGACTTGCGGCTTTTCTGTTTCTGCATGAAATCTCTGCCAAGGTCTCCTTCGTTTGGGCCCTCTGGCAGTCATTACTGAACATACCACACCATTTCTTTTCAGATCTAAAGAGGGACGAAGAAAGCAAGGTATTACCCACATACTTAGCTATGTAAGATAAATAGTGTTAAGTAACACCCCAGAGAGATCCCAGCCAAAAAATTACATACAGCAAATCTGAAACACAGACCAAAGTCCCTTCTCAGTTTACCAGTTGACATATATGATTTAGATATAACATTATGTTCAGCCTTACTGATTGATATCTCAGAAACTTGGCAATGTGTTGGGATTGGTTTTTTCCTTTTTTTTTTTTTTGGCATATATTAAAGTTCCTGTAGATTGGACACTTTAGTCTTCAAAGACTTCCCAAAATAAGATGATGTAGGAATAAGATCTTAGCAATCGTTGGGGATTTGAGAGGTTTTGTACTGCTCCACTGTTTCTCCACCTTTCTGAATAAAATTACTCAAGTATAACTTTCATTCCCCCTGCATGATTCCATGGAATAGGAGAAATGAAAGCTGAAAAGGCTAGGCTTAGTGCTTAATTCCTCTACTGATTTAAATTCTAAATCCTCAGTAGTTCAGGAAACAGTGTGCCATAACTTTAATAAAGCCACTGTGATAATAATGATGGAAACGGACTGAGAGGTGGTGTGAACTGCTGTCTGCATGAGATGAAGCCGTGGCTTGTTTTAAAATCTTAGAGTTTCATGATGGCCATTGCAGTATGGATAGTTTTCATACAGATTAGTAAACCTAGTTGTCTGGTTTGCTGGTGTGACAGAGTTGTGTTCAGTGAGTTTTATGCATCTCCTCAGCATGTGGTCATGGCAGATCTCTAAAACCACAAAGCCTTCTGATAACATGTTCTTTTGAACTGATTTTCTAATACTCGTTACGTTGAATAAGTAGAACGGTTTCAATACCAATCCACCTGCCAGAAAAGTGAGGTTTGAAAAAAGGTAGCTTTGTTCCAGTATGCTGGTAACTTGACCAAATGTTAAATATCTTAATCCTTTTTATAGGAGCACTCTACATCCCTGAAATGGGGTGCTTTGGAGAGAAATACAATTTTTCTGTTTTTACAAGTCAGCACAAATATCAGTAAGAATACGTAGATATTATTAAAACCTGCATAGTCTGTTTTGTGCAGTAGCAGTATGAAGTTAAAAAAAAACCTTCCATACAGTAATTAGATATTGCATCACTTTTTGCAGTGTGGTTTCATTTTCAAATGTTACATTTCATAGAAGAAAATAGCAGCCTGAATGACAATCCTAAATACAAGTAGAGAGAATTCTAAACGTCTAAGTATTAAAAACCTCTGATTTTCATACTATGTCCTCTTGAAAATACTATCTTAATTAACACTATACAGTAATAAGTATGAAGTTCAAGATTTTAATGCCAAATGAGACTGGCATATGCTTGGGTATGTGGAGAGCCTTCGTAAAAGAAAAGTACAGTTGAGGTTCTGAAGTTAGAGCAGATAAGTACTGCACCAAGGAGAGGATTAAAAATGACTATATGCACGAATGACCTCAAGATAAAGAAATAATTATGGAGAAGTCAAACTTAATTTCCTGGTCTTGAAATTAGTGGCATATAAGTGAAATCAGACATTCAAGTATGGAACTGCAAAGTTTGAAAGGCCATAGCTTACAAGTCTTATAATAAGATTTTGGGTCTGGTATTTTTATTTAAAAATAAGAGCTCTTTGGAGTAAGAGGAATAAGATTATATTCCTTGGAAACATAAAAAATGTATTTGTAGTATATTAGAGGAATTACTGCAAGGTTGTTAAATGCTGGCCTAACATTATAATCTTTTAATGTGCATGCTTGTTTAGGTAACGTTTTATTTAGTTCGTTGGTAACACATTCTGTTATGTTTGTTTGTTTAGGAAACGTATTTCTAAAGCATGGTTCAGATCTACGGATTATTCCCAGAGATCGAGTTGGGAGTTCTTAACATCTCCTGAAAACCTTGGAATGAGTGACATTGCCATGAAGCAAAGGTCTATTTATTTTGGAACTCCAAAATGTAACTAGTTAATTGGCCTTTTTTAAAGCTAGGAAAAATGACTTCCTAGGATTTGATTTATTTTTGAAACAGAGATAACATGTTAACTTGTGCACGGATTGTTCCCTGACTAGAAGAAGAATGGGCTGTTTCCTGAAAGAAAGATGGACTCTGCCATAGGTGTTACTGACACAAGGGTAAACACACAGCAAGGATCAATAGATATTTAAAATACTGGCTATTGTTGTGCCTACTTTGTGAAAAGGGGCACTGTGTTACCATTTTGCTACAGTGAAATTGTTAATACTGAGTGCTAAAATATTTTCTCCCCCCCCCCCCCGCCTAAACTTAGTTCCCTGTTTAAAGAAACAGTTTTCACATGGTTCAGGTATTAAGCTCAAATAGATGGGAAGTTGCAGGGGTTTATTACTCAAATATATAAATAACCGCCAAATGTTCCAAAGTAACTGTAAGATTTAATTGCTGCAGCTGTTCTAGATAATGGAGAAAACAGAGGTTTCTGTATATAAAACTTCATTTGATGTTTTCTGAAGTTAAAGTAAATGCAGTTTCAGAGGACTTATGACACCTAATCTTCTCACATGAAGTTCCATCAGCTGAGAAGGATTGCAGCATACTTTGGGAATGCGTAGGCACCGGACAAATATGTCATTCCTTTTTTCAGTAAACTAATACTGGTTCTTTCTAAAAGTCTTGTTTTGTTACTGTGTGTTACATGGGAAACAGCACAGAATTCACTGTAATGTTTGTGTTCAGATTATACGCTTCTTGTTTGTAAATTGTGAGGGGTAAGCTATCGGTTGTGTATTTTACTTAAAGAAATTGCTGCTTTTCTTGAACTGTTAATCTGCTTTGTGATTTGATATATTTGGCAAAATCTTAACCCTGTCGCATTTTTTCTTGTCCTGCTGAGTTTACAGAAGGAACAATGGGCAATGTAGTGCTTGGTTAAATGAGTATTATCACCAATAAAACTGTCCTGTGCAATAATCGTGCTGTAGAAAGATGTTCAGATAATTAGTGCAGAAGTACTAAATGCCCTTCTGAGTGGGTGTAAATTGAGTATATAGAGGAAAAATCTTCTGAAAGTGATATTTGACAATAAACATTTTTCAATCCTAAAATGAGTTCTGGATGTTCCTTTATTTTAATAAAAAAATTATATGAAAAAAGTGCAAACTTTGTTCCTCATATTCTTAACTAGATTTTGACAATAATTAAAAACTCTGCCCTTTAACCTTCTAATTAACACACTTTGACATTCATTTCAAGCCAAAAGATTTTTATTATGCAGAATTCTACAGAACACTGCCCGTGAAGGGCAGAGTGCAGAGTTTCTATTAATATAATGCCACCATATAATTAGGATGAGCCAAATTAATGGCTTGTAATTTTTGCAAATCTCTTGACTGAATACCTGAGCAACTATCTGATAGGGGAATATAAAAAACAGGAAACCATTTTCCTCCCCCCCCAGTCTAAAGGTGCCATATAGTTTTCTAAAGGCCATCCTGATAAAATACAATTTGAAACGCAATTTATGTAAAGGAGGGTTATGTGAAAATAATTTCAGATGGGGGCTAACATTTCTTGTGCTGCTGCCTGGGTAATAACACAGTGTAATGTATTTGTTTGACATGCAAGTAGTGTATGTAACATGCAGAGGATCTGTTCATTTGGAGCAACAGCTGGTCTTCATAGTACTGTCTGTAGTCATTACACCTTTGTCTCAGTATGGGCTCTAAAATCTGAACAGAACTTGGTAAAGAGGCTTGATTTCACTGGTAAAATGGGCTTGGCAGATGTTTGCAAGTTGATTTTGTCAGGTCCAAGTCATGTGGTGGCATAGGAAAAGATTAAGTATGGGAGCAGACTTGCTAGGGCTTGGGAGTTGTCACAAGACTATGGGGAGTGCTGTACTCAGACTTGTACTGCTTTGCCCATCCATACCTTAAGGCATACTTTGGAAATCCACTCTGCCTGGAGTTTGTATTGTGTCTGGCTCTGGTTATAACTTGACTGATGTTAAATGCTTGTGATTAACTTTATCACGCCTTTGCTGCTTTCGATTTAAAGGGTCTTTTTTTTCTTTTCTGTATCTTACATTTGTAAAAGGATGCCTGGTTTATGTTACAAAGATACTCTGAAGAGAAATTTTGGCAGAACCATACGGCATTGATGTGAAAAGTCCCACCACACCGAAATTTTTAAAGAGCTCTAACCATTCTTTTGGTTTATACGTTATAGAAGTGTTCCTTTTCTCAGATCTGTTCTTTGATAGAATTTGAAGATATCATGGAATTTTTTCAGGAGTGAGGCACAAGGAGCTGATGCATTATAGAAGAACCTGTGAGACTCAGGAAATGGCCCTGATAATAGTTAGTCAGTGCTATGGCTTTCTGCCTTATGTTTCCAATTCCCAAAATCCAACCTTTTTCTGGGTTTGAGCTTAAAAGACCATTTTTGTCTCTTGTTGCTACTAAGTAATGACCATAAAAATTATTGACAACAGGTCTGAAAACTCGAGAATTTTTCTTCTTTGTGTCGAGGTTGATGGTGAAAACCCGCCTCCCGCTGCTGCTCCGGCGATAGAGTGAGCAGTGGGAGGGAGAGAAGGAACTGTGGCAGTACAACTGCAGAACATTAGTGGTTCTGAAGGTGCTGGGGGCACAGCAGTCCTTTGTATGGGCACGCAGGTGGCCATCAAGCAAAGCACTTCAATGGGCAGTGGGAAAAAACTCCCGCAGTCATCCTCATAGCGTTGTGGAGACTTTGTTTCAGTGATCCTGGCAGGAGCGCTGAGCTCCAGCTGAGTGACATTCAGTCCATGTGCAATACAGAGCGCTCAGATTTAAATGCGGTATACCCAGCTACACATCTCAGTAGTGAACTTCAGCCACTGTTTCTACTGGTGGAAGGTAAATACTAGGGAGTATTCACAAAGGCTAGCGTGATCTCTTTGAGGCTAATCTTGGCGGGCTGTTTCTGAAGTTAATGGAAGCGAGAGTCCTCCAGAGAGAGATTCCGAGTAGCTAAACGAATCTTCAGTTCTGAATCACCCTCTGGAGGAGCCTTTCTCTCTGTACTGAGTAGGGGCAGGGGCTAATGCTAACCTTTGTGAAAACCTTCCCCAACAGGCACTTCTCCCTCCTGTCTGTATTACATGTCGTAGCATTCTATTATCTGCTCCCTGGTTTTGGTCTTGATATTTAGCATTTGGTACAAAGTTCCCAGGGACTTGTTCAAAACCCAAATTACAAGAACTTGTTTGCATTAAAACAAACCTGCTTTTTTAATGTGGTATAATTAGTTGATTGCATCTTTTTCTTTTTTTTTTGAGTGTTATTTTTA